>NW_026542798.1:0-184727 GCF_028750875.1 Macrosteles quadrilineatus | reverse complement strand
AGTATATCGCTACAAACACACAGGTCACCAATTATTTGCCACACAGGACGGGATTCGAACCCGAGCAGACGAATGCCACTGGCCAAGTGACACACGCCCTAGCCTTCTCGGCTATCTGTGCTTGAAGACTGGGGAGTCAAAACCCGGTATTTAAGCTGTCGCCACCGATTGCGAATAGATGGCGCTGCAGATAGTTGTTCAATGCGTTACTAGGTAGCAGCACCAGCTAGTCACGGACTATTTAGATGCAATCTTTTAGTTTTAGTAGTAGTAAATGTGTTCCTGAGACTTTGCTGCAAAACATTAGTTTCCCTAAAATTGCTATATTACAATAACCTCGTCCAACTAAATCAGGGTTAAATTCAATATTACATTGTAAACTATATGTCTTTTGATTTTGTGAGATTTCGGTTTCAAATAATGCTATCAGAACATAAAAATTTATAGGAAAACCAGGAAAATTACAACAAAAACTAAGTTTTATTTGATGTTTACTACAAATACCGGGATTTATCTTTCTTATATATTTTCTTATTGTGTTTATATTCAAAATTAGCCTAATTAATAAAATAGTGACAACATGACAGTTAAAATTCAACAACGAGTAATGGAATTAAAAGGCAAACAAAAAAGTCTTACAAAATATTAATTATTGGCCTAGCACTGAAAGGGTTAATAACAAAAACATTATTAAAAAGTGTTCATTCATATATTATTATTATTATAAAATTATTATAAAATATGTATTTATATTATGATCAAAAACATTTATATATATTTATTTGTATATTATCCTTCCTATAATATTATTATATATGTATTATTCATAACAAAAACATTATTAAAAAGTGTTCATTCATATATAATTATAATTATAAAAAAACTTTAAACTATGTATTTATATTATGATCAAAAAAACCTGTCAATATTTATTTGCATATTATCGTTTCTATAATATTATTATATTTGTATTATAAATTACAAAAACATTACTAAAAAGTGTTCATTCATATATAATTATTATTAAAAAAAAAATTTAAACTATGTATTTATATTATGATCAAAAAAACCTGTCAATATTTATTTGCATATTATCGTTTCTATAATATTATTATATTTGTATTATTAATTACAAAAACATTACTAAAAAGTGTTCATTCATATATAATTATTATTATAAAAAAACTTTAAACTATGTATTTATATTATGATCAAAAAAACCTGTCAATATTTATTTGCATATTATCGTTTCTATAATATTATTATATTGGATTATTAATTACAAAAACATTACTAAAAAGTGTTCATATATTATTATTATTATAAAAACTTTAAAATATGTATTTATATTATGATAAAAAAACCTGTCAATATTTAATTGCATATTATCCTTACTATAATATTATTATATAAGTATTATTCATAACAAAAACATTATTAAAAAGGGTTCATTCATTATAATTATAATTATAAAAAAACTTTAAACTATGTATTTATATTATGATCAAAAAAACCTGTCAATATTTATTTTCATATTATCGTTTCTATAATATTATTATATTTGTATTATTAATTACAAAAACATTACTAAAAATTGTTCATTCATATATAATTATTATTATAAAAAACTTTAAAATATGTATTTATATTATGATAAAAAAAACCTGTGAATATTTATTTGCATATTATCCTTCCTATAATATTATTATATATGTATTATTAATTACAAAAACATCATTAAAAAGTGTTCATTCATATAAAATTATTTTTATACAAAAATTTTAAAATATGTATTTATATTATGATCAAAAACATTTATATATATTTATTTGTATATTATCCTTCCAATAATATTATTATATATGTATTATTCATAACAAAATTATTATTAAAAAGTGTTCATTCATATATAATTATAATTATAAAAAAACTTTAAACTAAGTATTTATATTATGATCAAAAAAACCTGTCAATATTTATTTTCATATTATCGTTTCTATAATATTATTATATTTGTATTATTAATTACAAAAACATTACTAAAAAGTGTTCATTCATATATAATTATTATTATAAAAAACTTTTAAATATGTATTTATATTATGATAAAAAAAAACTGTGAATATTTATTTGCATATTATCCTTCCTATAATATTATTATATATGTATTATTAATTACAAAAACATCATTAAAAGTGTTCATTCATATAAAATTATTTTTATATAAAAATTTTAAAATATGTATTTATATTATGATCAAAAACATTTATATATATTTATTTGTATATTATCCTTCCTATAATATTATTATATATGTATTATTCATAACAAAAACATTATTAAAAAGTGTTCATTCATATATAATTATTATTATAAAAATATTATAAAATATGTATTTATATTATGATCAAAAACATTTATATATATTTATTTGTATATTATCCTTCCTATAATATTATTACATATGTATTATTCATAACAAAAACATTATTAAAAGTGTTCATTCATATATAATTATAATTATAAAAAAACTTTAAACTATGTATTTATATTATGATCAAAAAAACCTGTCAATATTTATTTTCATATTATCGTTTCTATAATATTATTATATTTGTATTATTAATTACAAAAACATTACTAAAAAGTGTTCATTCATATATAATTATTAATATAAAAAACTTTAAAATATGTATTTATATTATGATAAAAAAAAACCTGTGAATATTTATTTGCAAATTATCCTTCCTATAATATTATTATATATGTATTA
This sequence comes from Macrosteles quadrilineatus, assembly GCF_028750875.1. Taxonomy (NCBI): domain Eukaryota; kingdom Metazoa; phylum Arthropoda; class Insecta; order Hemiptera; family Cicadellidae; genus Macrosteles; species Macrosteles quadrilineatus. The sequence goes on along the minus strand of NW_026542798.1, from coordinate 181,954 downwards.
TTAATTACAAAAACATCATTAAAAGTGTTCATTCATATATAATTATTTTTATATAAAAATTTTAAAATATGTATTCATATTATGATAAAAAACCTGTCAATATTTAATTGCCGTATTATCCTTACTATAATATTAATATATATGTATTATTATTATTAAAAACATTATTAAAAAGTGATCATTCATATATAATTATAATTATAAAAATATTATAAAATATGTATTTATATTATGATCAAAAACATTTATATATATTTATTTGTATATTATCCTTCCTATAATATTATTATATATGTATTATTAATAACAAAAACATTATTAAAAAGTGTTCATTCATATATAATTATTATTATAAAATATTATAAAATATGTATTTATATTATGATCAAAAACATTTATATATATTTATTTGTATATTATCCTTCCTATAATATTATTATATATGTATTATTAATAACAAAAACATTATTAAAAAGTGTTCATTCATATATAATTATTATTATAAAAATATTATAAAATATGTATTTATATTATAATCAAAAACATTTATATATATTTATTTGTATATTATCCTTCCTATAATATTATTATATATGTATTATTCATAACAAAAACATTATTAAAAAGTGTTCATTCATATATAATTATAATTATAAAAAAACTTTAAACTATGTATTTATATTATGATCAAAAAAACCTGTCAATATTTATTTGCATATTATCGTTTCTATAATATTATTATATTTGTATTATTAATTACAAAAACATTACTAAAAAGTGTTCATTCATATATAATTATTATTATAAAAAAACTTTAAACTATGTATTTATATTATGATCAAAAAAACCTGTCAATATTTATTTGCATATTATCGTTTCTATAATATTATTATATTTGTATTATTAATTACAAAAACATTACTAAAAAGTGTTCATTCATATATTATTATTATTATAAAAAACTTTAAAATATGTATTTATATTATGATAAAAAAACCTGTGAATATTTATTTGCATATTATCCTTTCTATAATATTATTATATATGTATTATTAATAACAAAAACATTATTAAAAAGTGTTCATTCATATATAATTATTATTATAAAAATATTATAAAATATGTATTTATATTATGATCAAAAACATTTTTATATTTATTTGTATATTATCCTTCCTATAATATTATTATATATGTATTATTAATAACAAAAACATTATTAAAAAGTGTTCATTCATATATTATTATTATTATAAAATTATTATAAAATATGTATTTATATAATGATCAAAAACATTTATATATATTTATTTGTATATTATCCTTCCTATAATATTATTATATATGTATTATTCATAACAAAAACATTATTAAAAAGTGTTCATTCATATATAATTATAATTATAAAAAAAACTTTAAACTATGTATTTATATTATGATCAAAAAACCTGTCAATATTTATTTGCATATTATCGTTTCTATAATATTATTATATTTGTATTATAAATTACAAAAACATTACTAAAAAGTGTTCATTCATATATAATTATTATTATAAAAAAACTTTAAACTATGTATTTATATTATGATCAAAAAAACCTGTCAATATTTATTTGCATATTATCGTTTCTATAATATTATTATATTTGTATTATTAATAACAAAAACATTACTAAAAAGTGTTCATTCATATATAATTATTATATAAAAAAACTTTAAACTATGTATATATATTATGATCAACAAAACCTGTCAATATTTATTTGCATATTATCGTTTCTATAATATTATTATATTTGGATTATTAATTACAAAAACATTACTAAAAAGTGTTCATATATTATTATTATTATAAAAAACTTTAAAATATGTATTTATATTATGATAAAAAAACCTGTCAATATTTAATTGCATATTATCCTTACTATAATATTATTATATAAGTATTATTCATAACAAAAACATTATTAAAAAGGGTTCATTCATATATAATTATAATTATAAAAAAACTTTAAACTATGTATTTATATTATGATCAAAAAAACCTGTCAATATTTATTTTCATATTATCGTTTCTATAATATTATTATATTTGTATTATTAATTACAAAAACATTACTAAAAAGTGTTCATTCATATATAATTATTAATATAAAAAACTTTAAAATATGTATTTATATTATGATAAAAAAAACCTGTGAATATTTATTTGCAAATTATCCTTCCTATAATATTATTATATATGTATTATTAATTACAAAAACATCATTAAAAAGTGTTCATTCATATATAATTATTTTTATATAAAAATTTTAAAATATGTATTCATATTATGATAAAAAACCTGTCAATATTTAATTGCGTATTATCCTTACTATAATATTAATATATATGTATTATTATTATTAAAAACATTATTAAAAAGTGATCATTCATATATAATTATAATTATAAAAATATTATAAAATATGTATTTATATTATGATCAAAAACATTTATATATATTTATTTGTATATTATCCTTCCTATAATATTATTATATATGTATTATTAATAACAAAAACATTATTAAAAAGTGTTCATTCATATATAATTATTATTATAAAAATATTATAAAATATGTATTTATATTATGATCAAAAACATTTATATATATTTATTTGTATATTATCCTTCCTATAATATTATTATATATGTATTATTAATAACAAAAACATTATTAAAAAGTGTTCATTCATATATAATTATTATTATAAAAATATTATAAAATATGTATTTATATTATAATCAAAAACATTTATATATATTTATTTGTATATTATCCTTCCTATAATATTATTATATATGTATTATTCATCACAAAAACATTATTAAAAAGTGTTCATTCATATATAATTATAATTATAAAAAAACTTTAAACTATGTATTTATATTATGATCAAAAAAACCTGTCAATATTTATTTGCATATTATCGTTTCTATAATATTATTATATTTGTATTATTAATTACAAAAACATTACTAAAAAGTGTTCATTCATATATTATTATTATTATAAAAAACTTTAAAATATGTATTTATATTATGATCAAAAAAACCTGTGAATATTTATTTGCATATTATCCTTCCTATAATATTATTATATATGTATTATTAATAACAAAAACATTATTAAAAAGTGTTCATTCATATATAATTATTATTATAAAAATATTATAAAATATGTATTTATATTATGATCAAAAACATTTTTATATATTTATTTGTATATTATCCTTCCTATAATATTATTATATATGTATTATTAATAACAAAAACATTATTAAAAAGTGTTCATTCATATATTATTATTATTATAAAATTATTATAAAATATGTATTTATATAATGATCAAAAACATTTATATATATTTATTTGTATATTATCCTTCCTATAATATTATTATATATGTATTATTCATAACAAAAACATTATTAAAAAGTGTTCATTCATATATAATTATAATTATAAAAAAACTTTAAACTATGTATTTATATTATGATCAAAAAAACCTGTCAATATTTATTTGCATATTATCGTTTCTATAATATTATTATATTTGTATTATAAATTACAAAAACATTACTAAAAAGTGTTCATTCATATATAATTATTATTATAAAAAAACTTTAAACTATGTATTTATATTATGATCAAAAAAACCTGTCAATATTTATTTGCATATTATCGTTTCTATAATATTATTATATTTGTATTATTAATAACAAAAACATTACTAAAAAGTGTTCATTCATATATAATTATTATTATAAAAAAACTTTAAACTATGTATTTATATTATGATCAACAAAACCTGTCAATATTTATTTGCATATTATCGTTTCTATAATATTATTATATTTGGATTATTAATTACAAAAACATTACTAAAAAGTGTTCATATATTATTATTATTATAAAAAACTTTAAAATATGTATTTATATTATGATAAAAAAACCTGTCAATATTTAATTGCATATTATCCTTACTATAATATTATTATATAAGTATTATTCATAACAAAAACATTATTAAAAAGGGTTCATTCATATATAATTATAATTATAAAAAAACTTTAAACTATGTATTTATATTATGATCAAAAAAACCTGTCAATATTTATTTTCATATTATCGTTTCTATAATATTATTATATTTGTATTATTAATTACAAAAACATTACTAAAAATTGTTCATTCATATATAATTATTATTATAAAAAACTTTAAAATATGTATTTATATTATGATAAAAAAAACCTGTGAATATTTATTTGCATATTATCCTTCCTATAATATTATTATATATGTATTATTAATTACAAAAACATCATTAAAAAGTGTTCATTCATATAAAATTATTTTTATACAAAAATTTTAAAATATGTATTTATATTATGATCAAAAACATTTATATATATTTATTTGTATATTATCCTTCCTATAATATTATTATATATGTATTATTCATAACAAAATAATTATTAAAAAGTGTTCATTCATATATAATTATAATTATAAAAAAACTTTAAACTAAGTATTTATATTATGATCAAAAAAACCTGTCAATGTTTATTTTCATATTATCGTTTCTATAATATTATTATATTTGTATTATTAATTACAAAAACATTACTAAAAAGTGTTCATTCATATATAATTATTATTATAATAAACTTTTAAATATGTATTTATATTATGATAAAAAAAACTGTGAATATTTATTTGCATATTATCCTTCCTATAATATTAATATATATGTATTATTAATTACAAAAACATCATTAAAAAGTGTTCATTCATATAAAATTATTTTTATATAAAAATTTTAAAATATGTATTTATATTATGATCAAAAAAACCTGTCAATATTTATTTTCATATTATCGTTTCTATAATATTATTATATTTGTATTATTAATTACAAAAACATTACTAAAAAGTGTTCATTCATATATAATTATTAATATAAAAAACTTTAAAATATGTATTTATATTATGATAAAAAAAAACCTGTGAATATTTATTTGCAAATTATCCTTCCTATAATATTATTATATATGTATTATTAATTACAAAAACATCATTAAAAAGTGTTCATTCATATATAATTATTTTTATATAAAAATTTTAAAATATGTATTCATATTATGATAAAAAACCTGTCAATATTTAATTGCGTATTATCCTTACTATAATATTAATATATATGTATTATTATTATTAAAAACATTATTAAAAAGTGATCATTCATATATAATTATAATTATAAAAATATTATAAAATATGTATTTATATTATTATCAAAAACATTTATATATATTTATTTGTATATTATCCTTCCTATAATATTATTATATATGTATTATTAATAACAAAAACATTATTAAAAAGTGTTCATTCATATATAATTATTATTATAAAAATATTATAAAATATGTATTTATATTATGATCAAAAACATTTATATATATTTATTTGTATATTATCCTTCCTATAATATTATTATATATGTATTATTAATAACAAAAACATTATTAAAAAGTGTTCATTCATATATAATTATTATTATAAAAATATTATAAAATATGTATTTATATTATAATCAAAAACATTTATATATATTTATTTGTATATTATCCTTCCTATAATATTATTATATATGTATTATTCATAACAAAAACATTATTAAAAAGTGTTCATTCATATATAATTATAATTATAAAAAAACTTTAAACTATGTATTTATATTATGATCAAAAAAACCTGTCAATATTTATTTGCATATTATCGTTTCTATAATATTATTATATTTGTATTATTAATTAAAAAAACATTACTAAAAAGTGTTCATTCATATATAATTATTATTATAAAAAAACTTTAAACTATGTATTTATATTATGATCAAAAAAACCTGTCAATATTTATTTGCATATTATCGTTTCTATAATATTATTATATTTGTATTATTAATTACAAAAACATTACTAAAAAGTGTTCATTCATATATTATTATTATTATAAAAAACTTTAAAATATGTATTTATATTATGATAAAAAAACCTGTGAATATTTATTTGCATATTATCCTTCCTATAATATTATTATATATGTATTATTAATAACAAAAACATTATTAAAAAGTGTTCATTCATATATAATTATTATTATAAAAATATTATAAAATATGTATTTATATTATGATCAAAAACATTTTTATATATTTATTTGTATATTATCCTTCCTATAATATTATTATATATGTATTATTAATAACAAAAACATTATTAAAAAGTGTTCATTCATATATTATTATTATTATAAAATTATTATAAAATATGTATTTATATTATGATCAAAAACATTTATATATATTTATTTGTATATTATCCTTCCTATAATATTATTATATATGTATTATTCATAACAAAAACATTATTAAAAAGTGTTCATTCATATATAATTATAATTATAAAAAAACTTTAAACTATGTATTTATATTATGATAAAAAAAACCTGTCAATATTTATTTGCATATTATCGTTTCTATAATATTATTATATTTGTATTATAAATTACAAAAACATTACTAAAAAGTGTTCATTCATATATAATTATTATTATAAAAAAACTTTAAACTATGTATTTATATTATGATCAAAAAACCTGTCAATATTTATTTGCATATTATCGTTTCTATAATATTATTATATTTGTATTATTAATTACAAAAACATTACTAAAAAGTGTTCATTCATATATAATTATTATTATAAAAAAACTTTAAACTATGTATTTATATTATGATCAAAAAAACCTGTCAATATTTATTTGCATATTATCGTTTCTATAATATTATTATATTTGGATTATTAATTACAAAAACATTACTAAAAAGTGTTCATATATTATTATTATTATAAAAAACTTTAAAATATGTATTTATATTATGATAAAAAAACCTGTCAATATTTAATTGCATATTATCCTTACTATAATATTATTATATAAGTATTATTCATAACAAAAACATTATTAAAAAGGGTTCATTCATATATAATTATAATTATAAAAAAACTTTAAACTATGTATTTATATTATGATCAAAAAAACATGTCAATATTTATTTTCATATTATCGTTTCTATAATATTATTATATTTGTATTATTAATTACAAAAACATTACTAAAAATTGTTCATTCATATATAATTATTATTATAAAAAACTTTAAAATATGTATTTATATTATGATAAAAAAAAACTGTGAATATTTATTTGCATATTATCCTTCCTATAATATTATTATATATGTATTATTAATTACAAAAACATCATTAAAAAGTGTTCATTCATATAAAATTATTTTTATATAAAAATTTTAAAATATGTATTTATATTATGATCAAAAACATTTATATATATTTATTTGTATATTATCCTTCCTATAATATTATTATATATGTATTATTCATAACAAAAACATTATTAAAAAGTGTTCATTCATATATAATTATTATTATAAAAATATTATAAAATATGTATTTATATTATGATCAAAAACATTTATATATATTTATTTGTATATTATCCTTCCAATAATATTATTATATATGTATTATTAATAACAAAAACATTATTAAAAAGTATTCATTCATATATTATTATTATTATAAAATTATTATAAAATATGTATTTATATTATGATCAAAAACATTTATATATATTTATTTGTATATTATCCTTCCTATAATATTATTATATATGTATTATTCATAACAAAAACATTATTAAAAAGTGTTCATTCATATATAATTATAATTATAAAAAAACTTTAAACTATGTATTTATATTATGATAAAAAAAACCTGTCAATATTTATTTGCATATTATCGTTTCTATAATATTATTATATTTGTATTATAAATTACAAAAACATTACTAAAAAGTGTTCATTCATATATAATTATTATTATAAAAAAACTTTAAACTATGTATTTATATTATGATCAAAAAAACCTGTCAATATTTATTTGCATATTATCGTTTCTATAATATTATTATATTTGTATTATTAATTACAAAAACATTACTAAAAAGTGTTCATTCATATATAATTATTATTATAAAAAAACTTTAAACTATGTATTTATATTATGATCAAAAAAACCTGTCAATATTTATTTGCATATTATCGTTTCTATAATATTATTATATTTGGATTATTAATTACAAAAACATTACTAAAAAGTGTTCATATATTATTATTATTATAAAAAACTTTAAAATATGTATTTATATTATGATAAAAAAACCTGTCAATATTTAATTGCATATTATCCTTACTATAATATTATTATATAAGTATTATTCATAACAAAAACATTATTAAAAAGGGTTCATTCATATATAATTATAATTATAAAAAAACTTTAAACTATGTATTTATATTATGATCAAAAAAACCTGTCAATATTTATTTTCATATTATCGTTTCTATAATATTATTATATTTGTATTATTAATTACAAAAACATTACTAAAAATTGTTCATTCATATATAATTATTATTATAAAAAACTTTAAAATATGTATTTATATTATGATAAAAAAAACCTGTGAATATTTATTTGCATATTATCCTTCCTATAATATTATTATATATGTATTATTAATTACAAAAACATCATTAAAAAGTGTTCATTCATATAAAATTATTTTTATACAAAAATTTTAAAACATGTATTTATATTATGATCAAAAACATTTATATATATTTATTTGTATATTATCCTTCCTATAATATTATTATATATGTATTATTCATAACAAAATTATTATTAAAAAGTGTTCATTCATATATAATTATAATTATAAAAAAACTTTAAACTAAGTATTTATATTATGATCAAAAAAACCTGTCAATATTTATTTTCATATTATCGTTTCTATAATATTATTATATTTGTATTATTAATTACAAAAACATTACTAAAAAGTGTTCATTCATATATAATTATTATTATAAAAAACTTTTAAATATGTATTTATATTATGATAAAAAAAAACTGTGAATATTTATTTGCATATTATCCTTCCTATAATATTATTATATATGTATTATTAATTACAAAAACATCATTAAAAAGTGTTCATTCATATAAAATTATTTTTATATAAAAATTTTAAAATATGTATTTATATTATGATCAAAAACATTTATATATATTTATTTGTATATTATCCTTCCTATAATATTATTATATATGTATTATTCATAACAAAAACATTATTAAAAAGTGTTCATTCATATATAATTATTATTATAAAAATATTATAAAATATGTATTTATATTATGATCAAAAACATTTATATATATTTATTTGTATATTATCCTTCCTATAATATTATTATATATGTATTATTAATAACAAAAACATTATTCAAAAGTATTCATTCATATAAAATTATTATTATAAAAATATTATAAAATATGTATTTATATTATGATCAAAAACATTTATATATATTTATTTGTATATTATCCTTCCTATAATATTATTATATATGTATTATTCATAACAAAAACATTATTAAAAAGTGTTCATTCATATATAATTATAATTATAAAAAAACTTTAAACTATGTATTTATATTATGATCAAAAAAACCTGTCAATATTTATTTTCATATTATCGTTTCTATAATATTATTATATTTGTATTATTAATTACAAAAACATTACTAAAAAGTGTTCATTCATATATAATTATTAATATAAAAAACTTTAAAATATGTATTTATATTATGATAAAAAAAACCTGTGAATATTTATTTGCAAATTATCCTTCCTATAATATTATTATATATGTATTATTAATTACAAAAACATCATTAAAAAGTGTTCATTCATATATAATTATTTTTATATAAAAATTTTAAAATATGTATTCATATTATGATAAAAAACCTGTCAATATTTAATTGCGTATTATCCTTACTATAATATTAATATATATGTATTATTATTATTAAAAACATTATTAAAAAGTGATCATTCATATATAATTATAATTATAAAAATATTATAAAATATGTATTTATATTATGATCAAAAACATTTATATATATTTATTTGTATATTATCCTTCCTATAATATTATTATATATGTATTATTAATAACAAAAACATTATTAAAAAGTGTTCATTCATATATAATTATTATTATAAAAATATTATAAAATATGTATTTATATTATGATCAAAAACATTTATATATATTTATTTGTATATTATCCTTCCTATAATATTATTATATATGTATTATTCATAACAAAAACATTATTAAAAAGTGTTCATTCATATTTTATTATTATTATAAAAATATTATAAAATATGTATTTATATTATGATCAAAAATATTTATATATATTTATTTGTATATTATCCTTCCTATAATATTATTATATATGTATTATTCATAACAAAAACATTATTAAAAAGTGTTCATTCATATATAATTATAATTATAAAAAAAACTTTAAACTATGTATTTATATTATGATCAAAAAAACCTGTCAATATTTATTTGCATATTATCGTTTCTATAATATTATTATATTTGTATTATTAATTACAAAAACATTACTAAAAAGTGTTCATTCATATATAATTATTATTATAAAAAAACTTTAAACTATGTATTTATATTATGATCAAAAAAACCTGTGAATATTTATTTGCATATTATCCTTCCTATAATATTATTATATATGTATTATTAATAACAAAAACATTATTAAAAAGTGTTCATTCATATATAATTATTATTATAAAAATATTATAAAATATGTATTTAAATTATGATCAAAAACATTTATATATATTTATTTGTATATTATCCTTCCTATAATATTATTATATATGTATTATTAATAACAAAAACATTATTCAAAAGTGTTCATTCATATATAATTATTATTATAAAAATATTATAAAATATGTATTTATATTATGATCAAAAACATTTATATATATTTATTTGTATATTATCCTTCCTATAATATTATTATATATGTATTATTAATAACAAAAACATCATTAAAAAGTGTTCATTCATATATAATTATTTTTATATAAAAATTATAAAATATGTATTTATATTATGATAAAAAAAAACCTGTCAATATTTAATTGCATATTATCCTTACTATAATATTAATATATATGTATTATTATTATTAAAAACATTATTAAAAAGTGTTCATTCATATATAATTATAATTATAAAAATATTATAAAATATGTATTTATATTATAATCAAAAACATTTTTATATATTTATTTGTATATTATCCTTCCTATAATATTATTATATATGTATTATTCATAACAAAATCATTATTAAAAAGTGTTCATTCATATATAATTATAATTATAAAAAAACTTTAAACTATGTATTTATATTATGATCAAAAAAACCTGTCAATATTTATTTTCATATTATCGTTTCTATAATATTATTATATTTGTATTATTAATTACAAAAACATTACTAAAAAGTGTTCATTCATATATAATTATTATTATAAAAAACTTTAAAATATGTATTTATATTATGATAAAAAAAACCTGTGAATATTTATTTGCATATTATCCTTCCTATAATATTATTATATATGTATTATTAATTACAAAAACATCATTAAAAATTGTTCATTCATATATAATTATTTTGATATAAAAATTTTAAAATATGTATTTATAATATGATAAAAAAACCTGTCAATATTTAATTGCATATTATCCTTACTATAATATTAATATATATGTATTATTATTATTAAAATCATTATTAAAAAGTGTTCATTCATATATAATTATTATTATAAAAATATTATAAAATATGTATTTATATTATAATCAAAAACATTTATATATATTTATTTGTATATTATCCTTCCTATAATATTATTATATATGTATTATTCATATCAAAAACATTATTAAAAAGTGTTCATTCATATATAATTATAATTATAAAAAAACTTTAAACTATGTATTTATATTATGATCAAAAAAACCTGTCAATATTTATTTGCATATTATCGTTTCTATAATATTATTATATTTGTATTATTAATTACAAAAACATTACTAAAAAGTGTTCATTCATATATAATTATTATTATAAAAAAACTTTAAACTATGTATTTATATTATGATCAAAAAAACCTGTCAATATTTATTTGCATATTATCGTTTCTATAATATTATTATATTTGTATTATTAATTACAAAAACATTACTAAAAAGTGTTTATTCATATATAATTATTATTATAAAAAAACTTTAAACTATGTATTTATATTATGATTAAAAAAACCTGTCAATATTTATTTGCATATTATCCTTCCTATAATATTATTATATATGTATTATTAATTACAAAAACATCATTAAAAAGTGATCATTCATATATAATTATTTTTATATAAAAATTATAAAATATGTATTTATATTATGATAAAAAAAAACCTGTCAATATTTAATTGCATATTATCCTTACTATAATATTAATATATATGTATTATTATTATTAAAAACAATATTAAAAAGTGTTCATTCATATATAATTATAATTATAAAAATATTATAAAATATGTATTTATATTATGATCAAAAACATTTTTATATATTTATTTGTATATTATCCTTCCTATAATATTATTATATATGTATTATTCATAACAAAAACATTATTAAAAAGTGTTCATTTTTATATAATTATAATTATAAAAAAACTTTAAACTATAGATTTATATTATGATCAAAAAAACCTGTCAATATTTATTTTCATATTATCGTTTCTATAATATTATTATATTTGTATTATTTATTACAAAAACATTACTAAAAAGTGTTCATTCATATATAATTATTATTATAAAAAACTTTTAAATATGTATTTATATTATGATAAAAAAAAACTGTGAATATTTATTTGCATATTATCCTTCCTATAATATTATTATATATGTATTGTTAATTACAAAAACATCATTAAAAAGTGTTCATTCATATATAATTATTATTATAAAAATATTATAAAATATGTATTTATATTATGATCAAAAACATTTATATGTATTTATTTGTATATTATCCTTCCTATAATATTATTATATATGTATTATTAATAACAAAAACATCATTAAAAAGTGTTCATTCATATATAATTATTTTTATATAAAAATTATAAAATATGTATTTATATTATGATAAAAAAAAAACCTGTCAATATTTAATTGCATATTATCCTTACTATAATATTAATATATATGTATTATTATTATTAAAAACATTATTAAAAAGTGTTCATTCATATAAAATTATAATTATAAAAATATTATAAAATATGTATTTATATTATGATCAAAAACATTTTTATATATTTATTTGTATATTATCCTTCCTATAATATTATTATATATGTATTATTCATAACAAAAACATTATTAAAAAGTGTTCATTCATATATAATTATAATTATAAAAAAACTTTAAACTATGTATTTTTATATTATGATCAAAAAAACCTTTGAATATTTATTTGCATATTATCCTTCCTATAATATTATTATATATGTATTATTAATAACAAAAACATTATTAAAAAGTGTTCATTCATATATAATTATTATTATAAAAATATTATAAAATATGTATTTATATTATGATCAAAAACATTTATATATATTTATTTGTATATTATCCTTCCTATAATATTATTATATATGTATTATTAATAACAAAAACATTATTCAAAAGTGTTCATTCATATATAATTATTATTATAAAAATATTATAAAATATGTATTTATATTATGATCAAAAACATTTATATATATTTATTTGTATATTATCCTTCCTATAATATTATTATATATGTATTATTAATAACAAAAACATCATTAAAAAGTGTTCATTCATATATAATTATTTTTATATAAAAATTATAAAATATGTATTTATATTATGATAAAAAAAACCTGTCAATATTTAATTGCATATTATCCTTACTATAATATTATTATATATGTATTATTCATAACAAAAACATTATTAAAAAGTGTTCATTCATATATAATTATAATTATAAAAAAACTTTAAACTATGTATTTATATTATGATCTAAAAAACCTGTCAATATTTTTTTTCATATTATCGTTTCTATATTATTATATTTGTATTATTAATTACAAAAACATTACTAAAAAGTGTTCATTCATATATAATTATAATATAAAAAACTTTAAAATATGTATTTATATTATGATAAAAAAAACCTGTGAATATTTATTTGCATATTATCCTTCCTATAATATTATTATATATGTATTATTAATTACAAAAACATCATTAAAAAGTGTTCATTCATATAAAATTATTTTTATATAAAAATTTTAAAATATGTATTTATATTATGATAAAAAAAACCTGTCAATATTTAATTGCATATTATCCTTACTATAATTTTAATATATATGTATTATTATTATTAAAAACATTATTAAAAAGTGTTCATTCATATATAATTATAATTATAAAAATATTATAAAATATGTATTTATATTATGATCAAAAACATTTATATATATTTATTTGTATATTATCCTTCCTATAATATTATTATATATGTATTATTCATAACAAAAACATTATTAAAAAGTGTTCATTCATATATAATTATAATTATAAAAAAACTTTAAACTATGTATTTATATTATGATCAAAAAAACCTGTCAATATTTATTTTCATGTTATCGTTTCTATAATAATATTATATTTGTATTATTAATTACAAAAAACATTACTAAAAAGTGTTCATTCATATATAATTATTATTATAAAAAACTTTAAAATATGTATTTATATTATGATAAAAAAAACCTGTGAATATTTATTTGCATATTATCCTTCCTATAATATTATTATATATGTATTATTAATTACAAAAACATCATTAAAAAGTGTTCATTCATATATAATTATTTTTATATAAAAATTTTAAAATATGTATTTATAATATGATAAAAAAAACCTGTCAATATTTAATTGCATATTATCCTTACTATAATATTAATATATATGTATTATTATTATTAAAATCATTATTAAAAAGTGTTCATTCATATATAATTATAATTATAAAAATATTATAAAATATGTATTTATATTATGATCAAAAACATTTATATATAT
Organism: Macrosteles quadrilineatus; assembly: GCF_028750875.1. NCBI lineage: Eukaryota > Metazoa > Arthropoda > Insecta > Hemiptera > Cicadellidae > Macrosteles > Macrosteles quadrilineatus. Next base: position 166,648 of record NW_026542798.1, on the reverse strand, counting down.
TTATTTGTATATTATCCTTCCTATAATATTATTATATATGTATTAATAATAACAAAAACATTATTAAAAAGTGTTCATTCATATATAATTATTATTATAAAAATATTATAAAATATGTATTTATATTATGATCAAAAACATTTATATATATTTATTTGTATATTATCCTTCCTATAATATTATTATATATGTATTATTCATAACAAAAACATTATTAAAAAGTGTTCATTCATATATAATTATAATTATAAAAAAACTTTAAACTATGTATTTATATTATGATCAAAAAAACCTGTCAATATTTATTTGCATATTATCGTTTCTATAATATTATTATATTTGTATTATTAATTACAAAAACATTACTAAAAAGTGTTCATTCATATATAATTATTATTATAAAAAAACTTTAAACTATGTATTTATATTATGATCAAAAAAACCTGTCAATATTTATTTGCATATTATCGTTTCTATAATATTATTATAATTGTATTATTAATTACAAAAACATTACTAAAAAGTGTTCATTCATATATAATTATTATTATAAAAATATTATAAAATATGTATTTATATTATGATCAAAAACATTTATATATATTTATTTGTATATTATCCTTCCTATAATATTATTATTTATGTATTATTAATAACAAAAACATCATTAAAAAGTGTTCATTCATATAAAATTATTATTAAAAAAATATTATAAAATATGTATTTATATTATGATCAAAAACATTTATATATATTTATTTGTATATTATCCTTCCTATAATATTATTATATATGTATTATTAATAACAAAAACATCATTAAAAAGTGTTCATTCATATATAATTATTTTTATATAAAAATTTTAAAATATATATTTATATTATGATAAAAAAACCTGTCAATATTTAATTGCATATTATCCTTACTATAATATTAATATATATGTATTATTATTATTAAAAACATTATTAAAAAGTGTTCATTCATATATAATTATAATTATAAAAATATTATAAAATATGTATTTATATTATGATCAAAAACATTTATATATATTTATTTGTATATTATCCTTCCTATAATATTATTATATATGTATTATTCATAACAAAAACATTATTAAAAAGTGTTCATTCATATATAATTATAATTATAAAAAAACTTTAAACTATGTATTTATATTATGATCAAAAAAACCTGTCAATATCTATTTTCATATTATCGTTTCTATAATATTATTATATTTGTATTATTAATTACAAAAACATTACTAAAAAGTGTTCATTCATATATAATTATTATTATAAAAAACTTTAAAATATGTATTTATATTATGATAAAAAAAACCTGTCAATATTTATTTTCATATTATCGTTTCTATAATATTATTATATTTGTATTATTAATTACAAAAACATTACTAAAAAGTGTTCATTCATATATAATTATTATTATAAAAAACTTTAAAATATGTATTTATATTATGATAAAAAAAAACCTGTGAATATTTATTTGCATATTATCCTTCCTATAATATTATTATATATGTATTATTAATTACAAAAACATCATTAAAAAGTGTTCATTCATATATAATTATTTTTATATAAAAATTTTAAAATATGTATTTATATTATGATAAAAAAAACCTGTCAATATTTAATTGCATATTTTCCTTACTATAATATTAATATATATGTATTATTATTATTAAAAACATTATTAAAAAGTGTTCATTCATATATAATTATAATTATAAAAATATTATTAAATATGTATTTATATTATGATCAAAAACATTTATATATATTTATTTGTATATTATCCTTCCTATAATATTATTATATATGTATTATTCATAACAAAAACATTATTAAAAAGTGTTCATTCATATATTATTATTATTATAAAAATATTATAAAATATGTATTTATATTATGATCAAAAAAATTTATATATATTTATTTGTATATTATCCTTCCTATAATATTATTATATATGTATTATTCATAACAAAAACATTATTAAAAAGTGTTCATTCATATATAATTATAATTATAAAAAAACTTTAAACTATGTATTTATATTATGATCAAAAAAACCTGTCAATATTTATTTGCATATTATCGTTTCTATAATATTATTATATTTGTATTATTAATTACAAAAACATTACTAAAAAGTGTTCATTCATATATAATTATTATTATAAAAAAACTTTAAACTATGTATTTATATTATGATCAAAAAAACCTGTCAATATTTATTTGCATATTATCGTTTCTATAATATTATTATATTTGTATTATTAATTACAAAAACATTACTAAAAAGTGTTCATTCATATATTATTATTATTATAAAAAACTTTAAAATATGTATTTATATTATGATCAAAAAAACCTGTCAATATTTATTTTCATATTATCGTTTCTATAATATTATTATATTTGTATTATTAATTACAAAAACATCATTAAAAAGTGTTCATTCATATATAATTATTTTTATATAAAAATTTTAAAATATGTATTTATATTATGATAAAAAAAACCTGTCAATATTTAATTGCATATTATCCTTACTATAATATTAATATATATGTATTATTATTATTAAAAACATTATTAAAAAGTGTTCATTCATATATAATTATAATTATAAAAATATTATTAAATATGTATTTATATTATGATCAAAAACATTTATATATATTTATTTGTATATTATCCTTCCTATAATATTATTATATATGTATTATTCATAACAAAAACATTATTAAAAAGTGTTCATTCATATATTATTATTATTATAAAAATATTATAAAATATGTATTTATATTATGATCAAAAAAATTTATATATATTTATTTGTATATTATCCTTCCTATAATATTATTATATATGTATTATTCATAACAAAAACATTATTAAAAAGTGTTCATTCATATATAATTATAATTATAAAAAAACTTTAAACTATGTATTTATATTATGATCAAAAAAACCTGTCAATATTTATTTGCATATTATCGTTTCTATAATATTATTATATTTGTATTATTTATTACAAAAACATTACTAAAAAGTGTTCATTCATATATAATTATTATTATAAAAAAACTTTAAACTATGTATTTATATTATGATAAAAAAAACCTGTCAATATTTATTTGCATATTATCGTTTCTATAATATTATTATATTTGTATTATTAATTACAAAAACATTACTAAAAAGTGTTCATTCATATATTATTATTATTATAAAAAACTTTAAAATATGTATTTATATTATGATAAAAAAACCTGTGAATATTTATTTGCATATTATCCTTCCTATAATATTATTATATATGTATTATTAATAACAAAAACATTATTCAAAAGTGTTCATTCATATATAATTATTATTATAAAAATATTATAAAATATGTATTTATATTATGATCAAAAACTATATTTATTTGTATATTATCCTTCCTATAATATTATTATATATGTATTATTAATAACAAAAACATCATTAAAAAGTGTTCATTCATATATAATTATTTTTATATAAAAATTATAAAATATGTATTTATATTATGATAAAAAAAAACCTGTCAATATTTAATTGCATATTATCCTTACTATAATATTAATATATATGTATTATTATTATTAAAAACATTATTAAAAACCACAAATACACAATAAGGGTTCTCACTCAAATAATATTCAATGATAAGGCTCAATTAATTAGCAAAATTAAAATTACTAACTAATATCTATGTACACAACCACTAAATAAATTAGGGTTCACAACGCACCACGCTGTAACAGAAAACAGGTTAGGCCTACCCAACCGACTATAAAATCACAGCAGGTCTGCCTAAAACTCTGCTCAACAGTTCAGGTCCGCAGCCAATCTGCACAAGTCCGCAGCAAATCTGCACAAATAAAATTATTTTGTTCGGGCGCCGTTAATACGTCAGCAACTCAGCACCACTGCCAACCATAGTCCCTGTTCGCAGGCGCCATCTTGCGACGAAATTTTCTGCACTGGAAAAAAATATATTAATTAAAAGTGCAGCAGTCGCAACCGTTTGCCGGGGATAGCTCAGCCTACAATGGCTGGGTAAAGTTCCAGGGTCTGCGATAAGGTCGGGGAAACCACTAGGCCAATAGCCGGGTCTAACCGGTATAGGACTGGCTCATACACGGGCACTGTGAACAAGTCAAAAACAAGTCACAAAACAAACGTGCAATAATCACTACCAGGCCTACGCCGATTCTCCACACTCCTAGGGGGTCGTTGCTGACTACGCAACTCGGGCTTCGTCCTAACTATCCAATAGTTAAGCCCAGAGTGCCTAAAACACAGTGAGTTACACGACGACTTGCCAATAAAAACCACAACGCGAGTTATCAAAAGGCGGGGTCTACTAGGCCACTATAATCCAATACACAACTCTAATGCCCAAGCTAAGAATCAATCAGTTCACTCAATAATCGTACCACATAATAATATACAAGTACACTATAGGTAGAGTGACTACGCCACGAATAGCTGGTCTCAATAAATACCAAGCCAGACAGGCAAAACTAAATGGCAATTGCACTATTAAAATATTGAGCTACTTAGTAGCAGATAAATAACTGTTAAATACGTTCCAAACACTAGATAAATATATTATCTGATAGCCGGTACTCCGCTATCCAAGCTACCGAGATAACGTGTTGGACTACCAAACAAGCTGTTCAGGTTAAATTAAAATAATCAAATGAATAAACAATAACAACCCTACTACTGCTACTGCCAACTTTATGTTACTTAGCTGGGCTTCTGTTAATAGGCTAATAAAACTAGCTACTAGCCTACTGGCCTCGTGCTTCCAACTACGCACGCTAAATCGTGCAGCCTAGGTTTGTCGGGCCTCAAAGTTATTAGTAATATAACTAACTCTAGGTACAACGCAAAATAATAACTACTACAGCCAATTAAATTATATTATTTCGCTCTAGGGACGAACACATTGAAGCACTCTGCCATAAGCTAAGCACCGCAATTTTTGCACTGAGAAGAACAATGGCTGTGAGCACAGAAGAGGCGGCACTAACAGCATACTATGCCCTTCTTGAGAGTATTCTCTGCTATGGCATTGTGGTGTGGGGTGGATCGTCGGCACAGAACCTTAACAGAGTTCTCATCATGCAAAAGAGGGCTGTTCGAACCCTGACTGGCATTGAGACAACAGATAGTTGCAGACCACAGTTTAGGAGGTTAAAAATCCTGACCGTAGTCAACCTCTTCATACTACGGACTCTTACCATTGTCGACTCTTCCAGGACCTGTCGTCATCAGGAGGTGCACTCATACAACACAAGACGAAGAAATGATTACAACCTTCCTGCTCACAACACAAGGCTCTATGAAGAGAAACCCTCATACATGCGTGCCAAGTTTTTTTACGTCCTTCCCGTCCACTTGAAGTCTCTTCAACCCAGAAAACTGAAGAAAGAACTAAAGTGCTGGCTGTTACATAGACCATTTTATAGTCTGAATGAGTATTTGTCTTGGCAAGAACTTGAATAAATCATCACTGCAAGAACTCTGATAAGCTATTTTTTATTCTTAAAAAATAACAATTTGTTTTGACTTTTATATAGCAATTGCACAATTCTGTATTGACGCCCTTTCAATCTTAAAGATTGTAAATAAAGTATTCTTGTATCTTGTATCTTGTATCTCTAGCACCTGCCCAGAACCGTCAGGAATACACTTTAATATTATTCCTGACTAATATAAATCCTAACTACCGTCAGGCTTCTAACTCTCGCAATAAAACCAGATATTAATATTATCAAACTAATAATATCAAGTCGTCCACTCACCACAAGTGGGTCAGTACCCAACTTACACCAACACTCGGCGCGATCACACCACCAGCATACTCCGACACCACTGTCACGTACACCACTGGACGTCTCACTAGACACACGCTCGCTCTTCACTGCACGGGATCCACGACTCGAATGTCTCTGTCCTAGGCTATCCTGAAGATCTAGGATATCCCAGGCTTATCGGCACTGATAAGCAGGGTCAAAGGGCGCTCGCTAGCCTCGCTGCCGCCGCTCACTCACCTCATCAATCGGTGCGCGGCCAAATAGCAAATAATTACCCCCCTAGGAAAAATAACTCGTTACACTTTTAGCGGCAGTAGTGTTACAGTTGACTTTGATTTTAGCGTATTGTGGTGTAATTCTCTTCTTGATGCATTCTTTGTTTGAAGTAAATATCTGCAATCTTCATGGAAATCTTGATTCTTGTATCCCTATATTTTGCTGCTAATTTTGCTTGACTAGCTTCACTAAATAACTTCTTGATCAGCATTGTACGTGTTATTAAATTTACGGAAAGTAAATAAAAGAAACGTCTTATAACACTTAAAACATATATTTACGCTTATACTGTTACTCACAAGACGGTAAATATACAAAAAAGGTGGTAAGTAGTGATCGATTTCGATTGGACACTCCAATCATCATCAGACCCAATAGGCGAATGACAAGAATCTTGAATGGCGTCCCTACTTATACCCTATTGGCTACCGGAAGCACCGGCCAATACATTTTTATAAGTGCAACTGGAATCAAAATGTATTTGTTCATTAATCAACTTATTTCTATCTTTACATTTTTCCTTATAAATATACAATTCTTCCCAAGCATTCATTACATATCCTTTCTTACAATTCTTTAAAATATCTAGACTATCCTCCATTTTTCCTAGTGAGTGCCCATTTTGTAACAGGTGTTGTGCGACATTTGATCTTTCCGGTTTGTTGTTCCTCCATGCAGATATGTGGTTTTTGAAGCGATAACGAAGTTCACAGTCTGTCCAATGTAGAAGCTATCACAATCGTCACAATTGATTTTATATATGCCTGAAGTGTCGAATTTGTTACAATCTTCTATTTTTGGATGCAGTATTTTACTCATGGTGTTCTGAGTCCTGTAGGCTATTGAAACTCCGTATTTCTTGAATCTGTTAGCAGTCCTTTGTGTTATAGTCCCCGTGTAGCTAAATGTGATATATCTAGTGTTTTCCTCTTTTATCTCTTCTAATGTTGTTCTGCTGTGTAGTGTATTCTGTCTATCGATTTTCCTCCTCGTCTTCCTTGCGATGTCCTCTATCGTCTTGGTCCGAAATCCATTCACTTGAGCGATCTTCTTAATGGTGTCCAGTTCTTTTTTCCTATTGGTTTGGCTAAGTGGGATCTTATAGGCTCGGTACAGCATAGATCTAAAGGCTGCGGTCTTGTGGATTGTCGGATGGATAGACTTGTTGTTGATTGTAGTGTCCGTTTGCGTAGGTTTCCTGTAGATGTCAAACTCTATCTTGCTGTCTTTTCTCTCTAATGTGAGGTCCAGGAATTTGATCTTTTTGTTTTCTTCAAACTCGTTAGTAAAGGTGAGGTTCGGGTGGTGGTTGTTTAGTGTCTGCATCATCGTTTCGTGCTCCTGCTCCTGGGCTTGTCTGAAGATAACAATAATGTCGTCTACATATCTAACATACAGTTTTACATCATGATTTTTTCTTAAATTCGTTAACATTTCTTTTTCCTGATGCTGTAAAAATATTTCTGACAAAATTGCCGAAAGTGGACTTCCCATAGCTAAACCATCTGTTTGTTCGTAAAATCTATTGTTGAATCAAAAATAATTTTGCTTCAAAACAGTCACAAGTAATTTTACAATCTGATTGACATATTCATCGTCTAAACTATTCTGTAAAAGCCTACATTTAACAAGATCTACAGTTTCGGATACAGGAATGTTTGTGTACAGATTTGCGATATCAAATGAGACTAGCCTACTATTCGAATCTATATCTATGTTCTTGACACGTTCAACAAATTCATACCTATTCTTTACATTGTATACATGTTCTAATTCTAAATCATTGCTGAGCTTACTTGCTAACAATTTTGAAACATTGTAGGTAGGAGCACATTTAAAGTTAACTAATGGTCTGATGGGTACATTCTTCTTGTGTATTTTTGGGATCCCTTTCATCACGGGCGCTTTAGAATTTAGGATGTTCATCTTCTGTCGACATTCTTCGGGAATCACTCTGGTGCATCTCTTCACGACGTCGGACAGCTCTCTTTGGTACTTCTGCGTTGGATCCTTTTTCAGCTCTTTGAAGTTATTTTCTTTGATGAAATCTTCCGTCTTCTTTATATATTCTTCTTTTCCGAGCACTACAATGGCGTTGCTTTTGTCTGCTTTCACAACGATTGAGCTATTCTCTTCCAGTTTCTTCTTTATTTTGCTGCACGTCTTCAGTTCTTAATTTCTGCTGGGATCTATGTGTCCTTGGCTGGTGAAATCGTTGGCTGTTACTTCCTTCCGAACGGCATAATGGTCTACGTCTCTGAGTGATTTTACATTTGCTTCAACTTCAGTAGCTAGTAGTTCGTTTTCGCCCTTCTTCTTCATTGGGAAATTGTACTTCATTCCGTAGTTCAGTATTTTCGTTTCTTCTTCACTGAATTGAATGTCTGTAAGGTTGATGACTCTCTTCTGGAATTTGTGTTCTGTACTGGTCCTATCCAAGTCTTTATTAGGTGTATTCTTCTCTACGAGTTTGTCTAATTTGTAGTTTATCCGTAAATATTTCCTGTCCATGGCATCTTCAACCTCTTCACTGACGACTTCGTGTAGTAAATTCCATGCTATTAGTCCGTATGATCTCAAAAATTGTAGGTGGATGTCGTAGGCAATCTGGTTCAGTTCTTCTTTTTCACAGTAAAGTTGTTTGATCATATTTTGGATGAATAATACCTCTCCTTGTTCCTTGGTTCTTTTAGCGGCAGTAGTTTACAGTTGACTTTGATTTTAGCGTATTTTGGTGTAATTCTCTTCTTGATGCATTCTTAGTTTGAAGTAAATATCTGCAATCTTCATGGAAATCTTGATTCTTGTATCCCTATATTTTGCTGCTAATTTTGCTTGACTAGCTTCACTAAATAACTTCTTGATCAGCATTGTACGTGTTATTAAATTTACTTAAAGTAAATAAAAGAAACGTCTTAAAACACTTAAAACATATATTTACGCTTATACTGTTACTCACAAGACGGTAAATATACAAAAAAGGTGGTAAGTAGTGATCGATTTCGATTGGACACTCCAATCATCATCAGACCCAATAGGCGAATGACAAGAATCTTGAATGGCGTCCCTACTTATACCCTATTGGCTACCGGAAGCACCGGCCAATACATTTTTATAAGTGCAACTGGAATCAAAATGTATTTGTTCATTAATCAACTTATTTCTATCTTTACATTTTTCCTTATAAATATACAATTCTTCCCAAGCATTCATTACATATCCTTTCTTACAATTCTTTAAAATATCTAGACTATCCTCCATTTTTCCTAGTGAGTGCCCATTTTGTAACAGGTGTTGTGCGACATTTGATCTTTCCGGTTTGTTGTTCCTCCATGCAGATATGTGGTTTTTGAAGCGATAACGAAGTTCACAGTCTGTCCAATGTAGAAGCTATCACAATCGTCACAATTGATTTTATATATGCCTGAAGTGTCGAATTTGTTACAATCTTCTATTTTTGGATGCAGTATTTTACTCATGGTGTTCTGAGTCCTGTAGGCTATTGAAACTCCGTATTTCTTGAATCTGTTAGCAGTCCTTTGTGTTGTAGTCCCCGTGTAGCTAAATGTGATATATCTAGTGTTTTCCTCTTTTATCTCTTCTAATATTGTTCTGCTGTGTAGTGTATTCTGTCTATCGATTTTCCTCCTCGTCTTCCTTGCGATGTCCTCTATCGTCTTGGTCCGAAATCCATTCACTTGAGCGATCTTCTTAATGGTGTCCAGTTCTTTTTTCCTATTGGTTTGGCTAAGTGGGATCTTATAGGCTCGGTACAGCATAGATCTAAAGGCTGCGGTCTTGTGGATTGTCGGATGGATAGACTTGTTGTTGATTGTAGTGTCCGTTTGCGTAGGTTTCCTGTAGATGTCAAACTCTATCTTGCTGTCTTTTCTCTCTAATGTGAGGTCCAGGAATTTGATCTTTTTGTTTTCTTCAAACTCGTTAGTAAAGGTGAGGTTCGGGTGGTGGTTGTTTAGTGTCTGCATCATCGTTTCGTGCTCCTGCTCCTGGGCTTGTCTGAAGATAACAATAATGTCGTCTACATATCTAACATACAGTTTTACATCATGATTTTTTCTTAAATTCGTTAACATTTCTTTTTCCTGATGCTGTAAAAATATTTCTGACAAAATTGCCGAAAGTGGACTTCCCATAGCTAAACCATCTGTTTGTTCGTAAAATCTATTGTTGAATCAAAAATAATTTTGCTTCAAAACAGTCACAAGTAATTTTACAATCTGATTGACATATTCATCGTCTAAACTATTCTGTAAAAGCCTACATTTAACAAGATCTACAGTTTCGGATACAGGAATGTTTGTGTACAGATTTGCGATATCAAATGAGACTAGCCTACTATTCGAATCTATATCTATGTTCTTGACACGTTCAACAAATTCATACCTATTCTTTACATTGTATACATGTTCTAATTCTAAATCATTGCTGAGCTTACTTGCTAACAATTTTGAAACATTGTAGGTAGGAGCACATTTAAAGTTAACTAATGGTCTGATGGGTACATTCTTCTTGTGTATTTTTGGGATCCCTTTCATCACGGGCGCTTTAGAATTTAGGATGTTCATCTTCTGTCGACATTCTTCGGGAATCACTCTGGTGCATCTCTTCACGACGTCGGACAGCTCTCTTTGGTACTTCTGCGTTGGATCCTTTTTCAGCTCTTTGAAGTTATTTTCTTTGATGAAATCTTCCGTCTTCTTTATATATTCTTCTTTTCCGAGCACTACAATGGCGTTGCTTTTGTCTGCTTTCACAACGATTGAGCTATTCTCTTCCAGTTTCTTCTTTATTTTGCTGCACGTCTTCAGTTCTTAATTTCTGCTGGGATCTATGTGTCCTTGGCTGGTGAAATCGTTGGCTGTTACTTCCTTCCGAACGGCATAATGGTCTACGTCTCTGAGTGATTTTACATTTGCTTCAACTTCAGTAGCTAGTAGTTCGTTTTCGCCCTTCTTCTTCATTGGGAAATTGTACTTCATTCCGTAGTTCAGTATTTTCGTTTCTTCTTCACTGAATTGAATGTCTGTAAGGTTGATGACTCTCTTCTGGAATTTGTGTTCTGTACTGGTCCTATCCAAGTCTTTATTAGGTGTATTCTTCTCTACGAGTTTGTCTAATTTGTAGTTTATCCGTAAATATTTCCTGTCCATGGCATCTTCAACCTCTTCACTGACGACTTCGTGTAGTAAATTCCATGCTATTAGTCCGTATGATCTCAAAAATTGTAGGTGGATGTCGTAGGCAATCTGGTTCAGTTCTTCTTTTTCACAGTAAAGTTGTTTGATCATATTTTGGATGAATAATACCTCTCCTTGTTCCTTGGTTCTTTTAGCGGCAGTAGTTTACAGTTGACTTTGATTTTAGCGTATTTTGGTGTAATTCTCTTCTTGATGCTTTCTTAGTTTGAAGTAAATATCTGCAATCTTCATGGAAATCTTGATTCTTGTATCCCTATATTTTGCTGCTAATTTTGCTTGACTAGCTTCACTAAATAACTTCTTGATCAGCATTGTACGTGTTATTAAATTTACTTAAAGTAAATAAAAGAAACGTCTTAAAACACTTAAAACATATATTTACGCTTATACTGTTACTCACAAGACGGTAAATATACAAAAAAGGTGGTAAGTAGTGATCGATTTCGATTGGACACTCCAATCATCATCAGACCCAATAGGCGAATGACAAGAATCTTGAATGGCGTCCCTACTTATACCCTATTGGCTACCGGAAGCACCGGCCAATACATTTTTATAAGTGCAACTGGAATCAAAATGTATTTGTTCATTAATCAACTTATTTCTATCTTTACATTTTTCCTTATAAATATACAATTCTTCCCAAGCATTCATTACATATCCTTTCTTACAATTCTTTAAAATATCTAGACTATCCTCCATTTTTCCTAGTGAGTGCCCATTTTGTAACAGGTGTTGTGCGACATTTGATCTTTCCGGTTTGTTGTTCCTCCATGCAGATATGTGGTTTTTGAAGCGATAACGAAGTTCACAGTCTGTCCAATGTAGAAGCTATCACAATCGTCACAATTGATTTTATATATGCCTGAAGTGTCGAATTTGTTACAATCTTCTATTTTTGGATGCAGTATTTTACTCATGGTGTTCTGAGTCCTGTAGGCTATTGAAACTCCGTATTTCTTGAATCTGTTAGCAGTCCTTTGTGTTGTAGTCCCCGTGTAGCTAAATGTGATATATCTAGTGTTTTCCTCTTTTATCTCTTCTAATGTTGTTCTGCTGTGTAGTGTATTCTGTCTATCGATTTTCCTCCTCGTCTTCCTTGCGATGTCCTCTATCGTCTTGGTCCGAAATCCATTCACTTGAGCGATCTTCTTAATGGTGTCCAGTTCTTTTTTCCTATTGGTTTGGCTAAGTGGGATCTTATAGGCTCGGTACAGCATAGATCTAAAGGCTGCGGTCTTGTGGATTGTCGGATGGATAGACTTGTTGTTGATTGTAGTGTCCGTTTGCGTAGGTTTCCTGTAGATGTCAAACTCTATCTTGCTGTCTTTTCTCTCTAATGTGAGGTCCAGGAATTTGATCTTTTTGTTTTCTTCAAACTCGTTAGTAAAGGTGAGGTTCGGGTGGTGGTTGTTTAGTGTCTGCATCATCGTTTCGTGCTCCTGCTCCTGGGCTTGTCTGAAGATAACAATAATGTCGTCTACATATCTAACATACAGTTTTACATCATGATTTTTTCTTAAATTCGTTAACATTTCTTTTTCCTGATGCTGTAAAAATATTTCTGACAAAATTGCCGAAAGTGGACTTCCCATAGCTAAACCATCTGTTTGTTCGTAAAATCTATTGTTGAATCAAAAATAATTTTGCTTCAAAACAGTCACAAGTAATTTTACAATCTGATTGACATATTCATCGTCTAAACTATTCTGTAAAAGCCTACATTTAACAAGATCTACAGTTTCGGATACAGGAATGTTTGTGTACAGATTTGCGATATCAAATGAGACTAGCCTACTATTCGAATCTATATCTATGTTCTTGACACGTTCAACAAATTCATACCTATTCTTTACATTGTATACATGTTCCATGTTCTAATTCTAAATCATTGCTGAGCTTACTTGCTAACAATTTTGAAACATTGTAGGTAGGAGCACATTTAAAGTTAACTAATGGTCTGATGGGTACATTCTTCTTGTGTATTTTTGGATCCCTTTCATCACGGGCGCTTTAGAATTTAGGATGTTCATCTTCTGTCGACATTCTTCGGGAATCACTCTGGTGCATCTCTTCACGACGTCGGACAGCTCTCTTTGGTACTTCTGCGTTGGATCCTTTTTCAGCTCTTTGAAGTTATTTTCTTTGATGAAATCTTCCGTCTTCTTTATATATTCTTCTTTTCCGAGCACTACAATGGCGTTGCTTTTGTCTGCTTTCACAACGATTGAGCTATTCTCTTCCAGTTTCTTCTTTATTTGCTGCACGTCTTCAGTCTTAATTTCTGCTGGGATCTATGTGTCCTTGGCTGGTGAAATCGTTGGCTGTTACTTCCTTCCGAACGGCATAATGGTCTACGTCTCTGAGTGATTTTACATTTGCTTCAACTTCAGTAGCTAGTAGTTCGTTTTCGCCCTTCTTCTTCATTGGGAAATTGTACTTCATTTCCGTAGTTCAGTATTTTCGTTTCTTCTTCACTGAATTGAATGTCTGTAAGGTTGATGACTCTCTTCTGGAATTTGTGTTCTGTACTGGTCCTATCCAAGTCTTTATTAGGTGTATTCTTCTCTACGAGTTTGTCTAATTTGTAGTTTATCCGTAAATATTTCCTGTCCATGGCATCTTCAACCTCTTCACTGACGACTTCGTGTAGTAAATTCCATGCTATTAGTCCGTATGATCTCAAAAATTGTAGGTGGATGTCGTAGGCAATCTGGTTCAGTTCTTCTTTTTCACAGTAAAGTTGTTTGATCATATTTGGATGAATAATACCTCTCCTTGTTCCTTGGTTCTTTTAGCGGCAGTAGTTTACAGTTGACTTTGATTTTAGCGTATTTTGGTGTAATTCTCTTCTTGATGCATTCTTAGTTTGAAGTAAATATCTGCAATCTTCATGGAAATCTTGATTCTTGTATCCCTATATTTTGCTGCTAATTTTGCTTGACTAGCTTCACTAAATAACTTCTTGATCAGCATTGTACGTGTTATTAAATTTACTTAAAGTAAATAAAAGAAACGTCTTAAAACACTTAAAACATATATTTACGCTTATACTGTTACTCACAAGACGGTAAATATACAAAAAAGGTGGTAAGTAGTGATCGATTTCGATTGGACACTCCAATCATCATCAGACCCAATAGGCGAATGACAAGAATCTTGAATGGCGTCCCTACTTATACCCTATTGGCTACCGGAAGCACCGGCCAATACATTTTTATAAGTGCAACTGGAATCAAAATGTATTTGTTCATTAATCAACTTATTTCTATCTTTACATTTTTCCTTATAAATATACAATTCTTCCCAAGCATTCATTACATATCCTTTCTTACAATTCTTTAAAATATCTAGACTATCCTCCATTTTTCCTAGTGAGTGCCCATTTTGTAACAGGTGTTGTGCGACATTTGATCTTTCGGTTTGTTGTTCCTCCATGCAGATATGTGGTTTTTGAAGCGATAACGAAGTTCACAGTCTGTCCAATGTAGAAGCTATCACAATCGTCACAATTGATTTTATATATGCCTGAAGTGTCGAATTGTTACAATCTTCTATTTTTGGATGCAGTATTTTACTCATGGTGTTCTGAGTCCTGTAGGCTATTGAAACCTCCGTATTTCTTGAATCTGTTAGCAGTCCTTTGTGTTGTAGTCCCCGTGTAGCTAAATGTGATATATCTAGTGTTTTCCTCTTTTATCTCTTCTAATGTTGTTCTGCTGTGTAGTGTATTCTGTCTATCGATTTTCCTCCTCGTCTTCCTTGCGATGTCCTCTATCGTCTTGGTCCGAAATCCATTCACTTGAAGCGATCTTCTTAATGGTGTCCAGTTCTTTTTTCCCTATTGGTTTGGCTAACGTGGGATCTTATAGGCTCGGTACAGCATAGATCTAAAGGCTGCGGTCTTGTGGATTGTCGGATGGATAGACTTGTTGTTGATTGTAGTGTCCGTTTGCGTAGGTTTCCTGTAGATGTCAAACTCTATCTTGCTGTCTTTTCTCTCTAATGTGAGGTCCAGGAATTTGATCTTTTTGTTTTCTTCAAACTCGTTAGTAAAGGTGAGGTTCGGGTGGTGGTTGTTTAGTGTCTGCATCATCGTTTCGTGCTCCTGCTCCTGGGCTTGTCTGAAGATAACAATAATGTCGTCTACATATCTAACATACAGTTTTACATCATGATTTTTTCTTAAATTCGTTAACATTTCTTTTTCCTGATGCTGTAAAAATATTTCTGACAAAATTGCCGAAAGTGGACTTCCCATAGCTAAACCATCTGTTTGTTCGTAAAATCTATTGTTGAATCAAAAATAATTTTGCTTCAAAACAGTCACAAGTAATTTTACAATCTGATTGACATATTCATCGTCTAAACTATTCTGTAAAAGCCTACATTTAACAAGATCTACAGTTTCGGATACAGGAATGTTTGTGTACAGATTTGCGATATCAAATGAGACTAGCCTACTATTCGAATCTATATCTATGTTCTTGACACGTTCAACAAATTCATACCTATTCTTTACATTGTATACATGTTCTAATTCTAAATCATTGCTGAGCTTACTTGCTAACAATTTTGAAACATTGTAGGTAGGAGCACATTTAAAGTTAACTAATGGTCTGATGGGTACATTCTTCTTGTGTATTTTTGGGATCCCTTTCATCACGGGCGCTTTAGAATTTAGGATGTTCATCTTCTGTCGACATTCTTCGGGAATCACTCTGGTGCATCTCTTCACGACGTCGGACAGCTCTCTTTGGTACTTCTGCGTTGGATCCTTTTTCAGCTCTTTGAAGTTATTTTCTTTGATGAAATCTTCCGTCTTCTTTATATATTCTTCTTTTCCGAGCACTACAATGGCGTTGCTTTTGTCTGCTTTCACAACGATTGAGCTATTCTCTTCCAGTTTCTTCTTTATTTTGCTGCACGTCTTCAGTTCTTAATTTCTGCTGGGATCTATGTGTCCTTGGCTGGTGAAATCGTTGGCTGTTACTTCCTTCCGAACGGCATAATGGTCTACGTCTCTGAGTGATTTTACATTTGCTTCAACTTCAGTAGCTAGTAGTTCGTTTTCGCCCTTCTTCTTCATTGGGAAATTGTACTTCATTCCGTAGTTCAGTATTTTCGTTTCTTCTTCACTGAATTGAATGTCTGTAAGGTTGATGACTCTCTTCTGGAATTTGTGTTCTGTACTGGTCCTATCCAAGTCTTTATTAGGTGTATTCTTCTCTACGAGTTTGTCTAATTTGTAGTTTATCCGTAAATATTTCCTGTCCATGGCATCTTCAACCTCTTCACTGACGACTTCGTGTAGTAAATTCCATGCTATTAGTCCGTATGATCTCAAAAATTGTAGGTGGATGTCGTAGGCAATCTGGTTCAGTTCTTCTTTTTCACAGTAAAGTTGTTTGATCATATTTTGGATGAATAATACCTCTCCTTGTTCCTTGGTTCTTTTAGCGGCAGTAGTTTACAGTTGACTTTGATTTTAGCGTATTTTGGTGTAATTCTCTTCTTGATGCTTTCTTAGTTTGAAGTAAATATCTGCAATCTTCATGGAAATCTTGATTCTTGTATCCCTATATTTTGCTGCTAATTTTGCTTGACTAGCTTCACTAAATAACTTCTTGATCAGCATTGTACGTGTTATTAAATTTACTTAAAGTAAATAAAAGAAACGTCTTAAAACACTTAAAACATATATTTACGCTTATACTGTTACTCACAAGACGGTAAATATACAAAAAAGGTGGTAAGTAGTGATCGATTTCGATTGGACACTCCAATCATCATCAGACCCAATAGGCGAATGACAAGAATCTTGAATGGCGTCCCTACTTATACCCTATTGGCTACCGGAAGCACCGGCCAATACATTTTTATAAGTGCAACTGGAATCAAAATGTATTTGTTCATTAATCAACTTATTTCTATCTTTACATTTTTCCTTATAAATATACAATTCTTCCCAAGCATTCATTACATATCCTTTCTTACAATTCTTTAAAATATCTAGACTATCCTCCATTTTTCCTAGTGAGTGCCCATTTTGTAACAGGTGTTGTGCGACATTTGATCTTTCCGGTTTGTTGTTCCTCCATGCAGATATGTGGTTTTTGAAGCGATAACGAAGTTCACAGTCTGTCCAATGTAGAAGCTATCACAATCGTCACAATTGATTTTATATATGCCTGAAGTGTCGAATTTGTTACAATCTTCTATTTTTGGATGCAGTATTTTACTCATGGTGTTCTGAGTCCTGTAGGCTATTGAAACTCCGTATTTCTTGAATCTGTTAGCAGTCCTTTGTGTTGTAGTCCCCGTGTAGCTAAATGTGATATATCTAGTGTTTTCCTCTTTTATCTCTTCTAATGTTGTTCTGCTGTGTAGTGTATTCTGTCTATCGATTTTCCTCCTCGTCTTCCTTGCGATGTCCTCTATCGTCTTGGTCCGAAATCCATTCACTTGAGCGATCTTCTTAATGGTGTCCAGTTCTTTTTTCCTATTGGTTTGGCTAAGTGGGATCTTATAGGCTCGGTACAGCATAGATCTAAAGGCTGCGGTCTTGTGGATTGTCGGATGGATAGACTTGTTGTTGATTGTAGTGTCCGTTTGCGTAGGTTTCCTGTAGATGTCAAACTCTATCTTGCTGTCTTTTCTCTCTAATGTGAGGTCCAGGAATTTGATCTTTTTGTTTTCTTCAAACTCGTTAGTAAAGGTGAGGTTCGGGTGGTGGTTGTTTAGTGTCTGCATCATCGTTTCGTGCTCCTGCTCCTGGGCTTGTCTGAAGATAACAATAATGTCGTCTACATATCTAACATACAGTTTTACATCATGATTTTTTCTTAAATTCGTTAACATTTCTTTTTCCTGATGCTGTAAAAATATTTCTGACAAAATTGCCGAAAGTGGACTTCCCATAGCTAAACCATCTGTTTGTTCGTAAAATCTATTGTTGAATCAAAAATAATTTTGCTTCAAAACAGTCACAAGTAATTTTACAATCTGATTGACATATTCATCGTCTAAACTATTCTGTAAAAGCCTACATTTAACAAGATCTACAGTTTCGGATACAGGAATGTTTGTGTACAGATTTGCGATATCAAATGAGACTAGCCTACTATTCGAATCTATATCTATGTTCTTGACACGTTCAACAAATTCATACCTATTCTTTACATTGTATACATGTTCTAATTCTAAATCATTGCTGAGCTTACTTGCTAACAATTTTGAAACATTGTAGGTAGGAGCACATTTAAAGTTAACTAATGGTCTGATGGGTACATTCTTCTTGTGTATTTTTGGGATCCCTTTCATCACGGGCGCTTTAGAATTTAGGATGTTCATCTTCTGTCGACATTCTTCGGGAATCGCTCTGGTGCATCTCTTCACGACGTCGGACAGCTCTCTTTGGTACTTCTGCGTTGGATCCTTTTTAGCTCTTTGAAGTTATTTTCTTTGATGAAATCTTCCGTCTTCTTTATATATTCTTCTTTTCCGAGCACTACAATGGCGTTGCTTTTGTCTGCTTTCACAACGATTGAGCTATTCTCTTCCAGTTTCTTCTTTATTTTGCTGCACGTCTTCAGTTCTTAATTTCTGCTGGGATCTATGTGTCCTTGGCTGGTGAAATCGTTGGCTGTTACTTCCTTCCGAACGGCATAATGGTCTACGTCTCTGAGTGATTTTACATTTGCTTCAACTTCAGTAGCTAGTAGTTCGTTTTCGCCCTTCTTCTTCATTGGGAAATTGTACTTCATTCCGTAGTTCAGTATTTTCGTTTCTTCTTCACTGAATTGAATGTCTGTAAGGTTGATGACTCTCTTCTGGAATTTGTGTTCTGTACTGGTCCTATCCAAGTTTTTATTAGGTGTATTCTTCTCTACGAGTTTGTCTAATTTGTAGTTTATCCGTAAATATTTCCTGTCCATGGCATCTTCAACCTCTTCACTGACGACTTCGTGTAGTAAATTCCATGCTATTAGTCCGTATGATCTCAAAAATTGTAGGTGGATGTCGTAGGCAATCTGGTTCAGTTCTTCTTTTTCACAGTAAAGTTGTTTGATCATATTTTGGATGAATAATACCTCTCCTTGTTCCTTGGTTCTTTTAGCGGCAGTAGTTTACAGTTGACTTTGATTTTAGCGTATTTTGGTGTAATTCTCTTCTTGATGCATTCTTAGTTTGAAGTAAATATCTGCAATCTTCATGGAAATCTTGATTCTTGTATCCCTATATTTTGCTGCTAATTTTGCTTGACTAGCTTCACTAAATAACTTCTTGATCAGCATTGTACGTGTTATTAAATTTACTTAAAGTAAATAAAAGAAACGTCTTAAAACACTTAAAACATATATTTACGCTTATACTGTTACTCACAAGACGGTAAATATACAAAAAAGGTGGTAAGTAGTGATCGATTTCGATTGGACACTCCAATCATCATCAGACCCAATAGCCTACAGGACTCAGAACACCATGAGTAAAATACTGCATCCAAAAATAGAAGATTGTAACAAATTCGACACTTCAGGCATATATAAAATCAATTGTGACGATTGTGATAGCTTGTACATTGGACAGACTGTGAACTTCGTTATCGCTTCAAAAACCACATATCTGCATGGAGGAACAACAAACCGGAAAGATCAAATGTCGCACAACACCTGTTACAAAATGGGCACTCACTAGGAAAAATGGAGGATAGTCTAGATATTTTAAAGAATTGTAAGAAAGGATATGTAATGAATGCTTGGGAAGAATTGTATATTTATAAGGAAAAATGTAAAGATAGAAATAAGTTGATTAATGAACAAATACATTTTGATTCCAGTTGCACTTATAAAAATGTATTGGCCGGTGCTTCCGGTAGCCAATAGGGTATAAGTAGGGACGCCATTCAAGATTCTTGTCATTCGCCTATTGGGTCTGATGATGATTGGAGTGTCCAATCGAAATCGATCACTACTTACCACCTTTTAGCGAATTTCCCTATAGGGAAGTAGCTATTACCGTAGGTGGCATGGTAAGACCTAAGCCCGGGAGCGATTTACTTTTTCATTTTGATGTCTCCAGAGGCCAAAAACACCATTCGTTCAAATTTTTATATATGTATATATATATATATATATATATATATATAGGTATATATATAGATTTATATATATATATATGTGTCCGTGAACGCGATAACTTGAGTAATTTTTGTCCGATTTTGATGAAATTTGGTTTAAAGGTGTAAAGCGGGATAAACTTGAATGAGTTCGCGAACCAGCATAATCGGACCATGGGAACAGGGCATTACGGGGGGTTTTATGAGGTAAAAATTGGTTTTTCTCACTTTTGACCTTCAAAACACAAAGTTTCCCAATTTCTCTTTAGACCTTTTTAAAGAGCTTAAAAAAACAAATAATTTAGTATATAAAAGTATTTTTGTACGGTTATTGGTAACGGAGAAAATTAAAAAAATTGTAAATTTAAAATTCCCATGTTATTCTTATGGAGAATATTGTAAAATATTGTAGTTAGCTTGTTTATGGATATATTTTGATCAAACTTGGCAAACTTGTTTATTTTGTACTAAGCTATTAAAATTTTACTAAAAAACACACTTTATTAGTTTCCTTGTATGTATCAGCAAACCTAGGTACTTGACCTATAATGTTATTTAAATATATTTAATTGAAAATCAATTCAGACAAATGGAAATTCGCTTAGTTGTCAGGTTTGCTGCGACGGGGGTATTTTGTATATTTACCGTCTTGTGAGTAACAGTATAAGCGTAAATATATGTTTTAAGTGTTTTAAGACGTTTCTTTTATTTACTTTAAGTAAATTTAATAACACGTACAATGCTGATCAAGAAGTTATTTAGTGAAGCTAGTCAAGCAAAATTAGCAGCAAAATATAGGGATACAAGAATCAAGATTTCCATGAAGATTGCAGATATATACTTCAAACAAAGAATGCATCAAGAAGAGAATTACACCACAATACGCTAAAATCAAAGTCAACTGTAAACTACTGCCGCTAAAAGATCAAGGAACAAGGAGAGGTATTATTCATCCAAAATATGATCAAACAACTTTACTGTGAAAAAGAAGAACTGAACCAGATTGCCTACGACATCCACCTACAATTTTTGAGATCATACGGACTAATAGCATGGAATTTACTACACGAAGTCGTCAGTGAAGAGGTTGAAGATGCCATGGACAGGAAATATTTACGGATAAACTACAAATTAGACAAACTCGTAGAGAAGAATACACCTAATAAAGACTTGGATAGGACCAGTACAGAACACAAATTCCAGAAGAGAGTCATCAACCTTACAGACATTCAATTCAGTGAAGAAGAAACGAAAATACTGAACTACGGAATGAAGTACAATTTCCCAATGAAGAAGAAGGGCGAAAACGAACTACTAGCTACTGAAGTTGAAGCAAATGTAAAATCACTCAGAGACGTAGACCATTATGCCGTTCGGAAGGAAGTAACAGCCAACGATTTCACCAGCCAAGGACACATAGATCCCAGCAGAAATTAAGAACTGAAGACGTGCAGCAAAATAAAGAAGAAACTGGAAGAGAATAGCTCAATCGTTGTGAAAGCAGACAAAAGCAACGCCATTGTAGTGCTCGGAAAAGAAGAATATATAAAGAAGACGGAAGATTTCATCAAAGAAAATAACTTCAAAGAGCTGAAAAAGGATCCAACGCAGAAGTACCAAAGAGAGCTGTCCGACGTCGTGAAGAGATGCACCAGAGTGATTCCCGAAGAATGTCGACAGAAGATGAACATCCTAAATTCTAAAGCGCCCGTGATGAAAGGGATCCCAAAAATACACAAGAAGAATGTACCCATCAGACCATTAGTTAACTTTAAATGTGCTCCTACCTACAATGTTTCAAAATTGTTAGCAAGTAAGCTCAGCAATGATTTAGAATTAGAACATGTATACAATGTAAAGAATAGGTATGAATTTGTTGAACGTGTCAAGAACATAGATATAGATTCGAATAGTAGGCTAGTCTCATTTGATATCGCAAATCTGTACACAAACATTCCTGTATCCGAAACTGTAGATTTTGTTAAATGTAGGCTTTTACAGAATAGTTGGTACTTACGTATTAAACGGAGGCCACATTTTGTCAGCGCGCTGCGGCGGTTATGTTAGGTTGGGTTATCATAATAGAAAGTATAACTCGTCTGGTATCGATTCATAACCAAGCGAGGAAAGTCCTACACACATAATATTTACGATAACCCAACCTAACATAACCGCCGCAGCGCGCTGACAAATTGTGGCCTCCGTTTAATACGTAAGTACCGAATAGTTTAGACGATGAATATGTCAATCAGATTGTAAAATTACTTGTGACTGTTTTGAAGCAAAATTATTTTTGATTCAACAATAGATTTTACGAACAAACAGATGGTTTAGCTATGGGAAGTCCACTTTCGGCAATTTTGTCAGAAATATTTTTACAGCATCAGGAAAAAGAAATGTTAACGAATTTAAGAAAAAATCATGATGTAAAACTGTATGTTAGATATGTAGACGACATTATTGTTATCTTCAGACAAGCCCAGGAGCAGGAGCACGAAACGATGATGCAGACACTAAACAACCACCACCCGAACCTCACCTTTACTAACGAGTTTGAAGAAAACAAAAAGATCAAATTCCTGGACCTCACATTAGAGAGAAAAGACAGCAAGATAGAGTTTGACATCTACAGGAAACCTACGCAAACGGACACTACAATCAACAACAAGTCTATCCATCCGACAATCCACAAGACCGCAGCCTTTAGATCTATGCTGTACCGAGCCTATAAGATCCCACTTAGCCAAACCAATAGGAAAAAAGAACTGGACACCATTAAGAAGATCGCTCAAGTGAATGGATTTCGGACCAAGACGATAGAGGACATCGCAAGGAAGACGAGGAGGAAAATCGATAGACAGAATACACTACACAGCAGAACAACATTAGAAGAGATAAAAGAGGAAAACACTAGATATATCACATTTAGCTACACGGGGACTACAACACAAAGGACTGCTAACAGATTCAAGAAATACGGAGTTTCAATAGCCTACAGGACTCAGAACACCATGAGTAAAATACTGCATCCAAAAATAGAAGATTGTAACAAATTCGACACTTCAGGCATATATAAAATCAATTGTGACGATTGTGATAGCTTCTACATTGGACAGACTGTGAACTTCGTTAACCGCTTCAAAAACCACATATCTGCATGGAGGAACAACAAACCGGAAAGATCAAATGTCGCACAACACCTGTTACAAAATGGGCACTCACTAGGAAAAATGGAGGATAGTCTAGATATTTTAAAGAATTGTAAGAAAGGATATGTAATGAATGCTTGGGAAGAATTGTATATTTATAAGGAAAAATGTAAAGATAGAAATAAGTTGATTAATGAACAAATACATTTTGATTCCAGTTGCACTTATAAAAATGTATTGGCCGGTGCTTCCGGTAGCCAATAGGGTATAAGTAGGGACACCATTCAAGATTCTTGTCATTCGCCTATTGGGTCTGATGATGATTGGAGTGTCCAATCGAAATCGATCACTACTTACCACCTTTTTTGTATATTTACCGTCTTGTGAGTAACAGTATAAGCGTAAATATATGTTTTAAGTGTTTTAAGACGTTTCTTTTATTTACTTTAAGTAAATTTAATAACACGTACAATGCTGATCAAGAAGTTATTTAGTGAAGCTAGTCAAGCAAAATTAGCAGCAAAATATATGGATACAAGAATCAAGATTTCCATGAAGATTGCAGATATTTACTTCAAACAAAGAATGCATCAAGAAGAGAATTACACCACAATACGCTAAAATCAAAGTCAACTGTAAACTACTGCCGCTAAAAGATCAAGGAACAAGGAGAGGTATTATTCATCCAAAATATGATCAAACAACTTTACTGTGAAAAAGAAGAACTGAACCAGATTGCCTACGACATCCACCTACAATTTTTGAGATCATACGGACTAATAGCATGGAATTTACTACACGAAGTCGTCAGTGAAGAGGTTGAAGATGCCATGGACAGGAAATATTTACGGATAAACTACAAATTAGACAAACTCGTAGAGAAGAATACACCTAATAAAGACTTGGATAGGACCAGTACAGAACACAAATTCCAGAAGAGAGTCATCAACCTTACAGACATTCAATTCAGTGAAGAAGAAACGAAAATACTGAACTACGGAATGAAGTACAATTTCCCAATGAAGAAGAAGGGCGAAAACGAACTACTAGCTACTGAAGTTGAAGCAAATGTAAAATCACTCAGAGACGTAGACCATTATGCCGTTCGGAAGGAAGTAACAGCCAACGATTTCACCAGCCAAGGACACATAGATCCCAGCAGAAATTAAGAACTGAAGACGTGCAGCAAAATAAAGAAGAAACTGGAAGAGAATAGCTCAATCGTTGTGAAAGCAGACAAAAGCAACGCCATTGTAGTGCTCGGAAAAGAAGAATATATAAAGAAGACGGAAGATTTCATCAAAGAAAATAACTTCAAAGAGCTGAAAAAGGATCCAACGCAGAAGTACCAAAGAGAGCTGTCCGACGTCGTGAAGAGATGCACCAGAGTGATTCCCGAAGAATGTCGACAGAAGATGAACATCCTAAATTCTAAAGCGCCCGTGATGAAAGGGATCCCAAAAATACACAAGAAGAATGTACCCATCAGACCATTAGTTAACTTTAAATGTGCTCCTACCTACAATGTTTCAAAATTGTTAGCAAGTAAGCTCAGCAATGATTTAGAATTAGAACATGTATACAATGTAAAGAATAGGTATGAATTTGTTGAACGTGTCAAGAACATAGATATAGATTCGAATAGTAGGCTATTTTATTTTATTTTTTATTTTATTTTATTTCCAACGGCAGCAGCCAATTTACAAAGATAAACATGATGGTTGAATACAACAAAATAGGTAAGCAAAATTTGATGATAAATATAAGTTAACAAAGATATAACAGGTTATAAATATCCAAAGCGTAACAACAACAAAAAATAAGATTAACAAACAACAATAAATACTCTAACATAGCAACAACAGAAAAAAAAGGTTAACAAACAACAATAAATTAATTACTAGTCTTTCCCAGAAAGAAGAAGAGAGGAGGCCTGCCGACGAACCTGCTGAAGTCCATCGAAAAACAGGTCACACCCAGACGCAACTCGATTTCCCAGGCGAGTAAACCTTGCGAAAGGACTGTTGAAGTCGAAGTTGGTTGAGTGGTATCTTTCGACCCAGCAGATCTCGAGATCTTGTGTTTGTAGGCACTCTGAGGTCGATTTCAGCTAGGAGATCTGGACAGTTCATGTGACCATTGACTATCTTCCAGAGAAGAATAACATCAGCCACGTCACGTCGCAGGGCAAGAGGTGACAAGTTCAGATTGCTGGACAGTTCCTCCACAGGCACATCAAGATAGGCAAAACCCAGCCGGACACCAACCAAACGAAGAAAACGCCTTTGTAGAGCCTCCAGTCTCGTCCTATTGCCAACAGTGTAAGGCGACCACACGGGACTTGCATATTCCACTAGCTGTCTCACAAGGGAACAATACAGAGAGCGAAGAGCAGAAGGGTTGTCGATGCCTCTGGAGAATCTTGCTATGAAACCAAGCATCTTGTTTGCTTTGTTACTGATGTGATCTATATGCCCAGAAAATCCCATGTCGCTGGAAAAAATAACGCCTAGGTCTTTTATACACTGGGACCGTGGAATGGATGTACCAGAAATGGAGTATACGTACATGACTGGGGATTTGATGCGGTGATAGGTTATACAAGAGCACTTACTGGGATTTACAGACATGTTATTCCTGACACACCAATCCTCAATTTCAGAAAGGCTATTTTGAATTTCTTGAGAGTCTTCTGGTGTAGACACAGTAGTGAAAATCTTCAGGTCGTCAGCAAATTGTAAGGCCTTTACAGTTAAATTGTCTAGTAGGTCATTGACAAAAACATTGAAGAGGCAAGGTCCCAGCAAAGAACCTTGTGGAACTCCTGAAGAAGGTGAGAACTGAGTGGAAGTGGTAGAACCAATCCTCACGACAAGAGAACGTTTTTGAAGATAACTAGAAATCCATGACAAAAGAGGTTCAGCCACTCCGTAGCCCAGCAACTTAGACACAAGAATTGTATGGTCGACCTTGTCGAAGGCTTTTGCCATATCAATGTAGGCTGCATCAACTTGGTAGTTCTTGCGAAAGGCAGACAAGACATATTCTTGAAAGAGCAGGAGATTAGAGACAGTAGACTTGCCTTTCATAAAGCCATGTTGGGAAGGATGGATTATTTTGGATAGAAAAGGATTCTAGGATAAGGATTCTAGGAAAAGGATAGAAAAGGAGGCTAGTCTCATTTGATATCGCAAATCTGTACACAAACATTCCTGTATCCGAAACTGTAGATTTTGTTAAATGTAGGCTTTTACAGAATAGTTGGTACTTACGTATTAAACGGAGGCCACATTTTGTCAGCGCGCTGCGGCGGTTATGTTAGGTTGGGTTATCATAATAGAAAGTATAACTCGTCTGGTATCGATTCATAACCAAGCGAGGAAAGTCCTACACACATAATATTTACGATAACCCAACCTAACATAACCGCCGCAGCGCGCTGACAAATTGTGGCCTCCGTTTAATACGTAAGTACCGAATAGTTTAGACGATGAATATGTCAATCAGATTGTAAAATTACTTGTGACTGTTTTGAAGCAAAATTATTTTTGATTCAACAATAGATTTTACGAACAAACAGATGGTTTAGCTATGGGAAGTCCACTTTCGGCAATTTTGTCAGAAATATTTTTACAGCATCAGGAAAAAGAAATGTTAACGAATTTAAGAAAAAATCATGATGTAAAACTGTATGTTAGATATGTAGACGACATTCTTGTTATCTTCAGACAAGCCCAGGAGCAGGAGCACGAAACGATGATGCAGACACTAAACAACCACCACCCGAACCTCACCTTTACTAACGAGTTTGAAGAAAACAAAAAGATCAAATTCCTGGACCTCACATTAGAGAGAAAAGACAGCAAGATAGAGTTTGACATCTACAGGAAACCTACGCAAACGGACACTACAATCAACAACAAGTCTATCCATCCGACAATCACAAGACCGCAGCCTTTAGATCTATGCTGTACCGAGCCTATAAGATCCCACTTAGCCAAACCAATAGGAAAAAAGAACTGGACACCATTAAGAAGATCGCTCAAGTGAATGGATTTCGGACCAAGACGATAGAGGACATCGCAAGGAAGACGAGGAGGAAAATCGATAGACAGAATACACTACACAGCAGAACAACATTAGAAGAGATAAAAGAGGAAAACACTAGATATATCACATTTAGCTACACGGGGACTACAACACAAAGGATTGCTAACAGATTCAAGAAATACGGAGTTTCAATAGCCTACAGGACTCAGAACACCATGAGTAAAATACTGCATCCAAAAATAGAAGATTGTAACAAATTCGACACTTCAGGCATATATAAAATCAATTGTGACGATTGTGATAGCTTCTACATTGGACAGACTGTGAACTTCGTTAACCGCTTCAAAAACCACATATCTGCATGGAGGAACAACAAACCGGAAAGATCAAATGTCGCACAACACCTGTTACAAAATGGGCACTCACTAGGAAAAATGGAGGATAGTCTAGATATTTTAAAGAATTGTAAGAAAGGATATGTAATGAATGCTTGGGAAGAATTGTATATTTATAAGGAAAAATGTAAAGATAGAAATAAGTTGATTAATGAACAAATACATTTTGATTCCAGTTGCACTTATAAAAATGTATTGGCCGGTGCTTCCGGTAGCCAATAGGGTATAAGTAGGGACACCATTCAAGATTCTTGTCATTCGGCTATTGGGTCTGATGATGATTGGAGTGTCCAATCGAAATCGATCACTACTTACCACCTTTTTTGTATATTTACCGTCTTGTGAGTAACAGTATAAGCGTAAATATATGTTTTAAGTGTTTTAAGACGTTTCTTTTATTTACTTTAAGTAAATTTAATAACACGTACAATGCTGATCAAGAAGTTATTTAGTGAAGCTAGTCAAGCAAAATTAGCAGCAAAATATATGGATACAAGAATCAAGATTTCCATGAAGATTGCAGATATTTACTTCAAACAAAGAATGCATCAAGAAGAGAATTACACCACAATACGCTAAAATCAAAGTCAACTGTAAACTACTGCCGCTAAAAGAACCAAGGAACAAGGAGAGGTATTATTCATCCAAAATATGATCAAACAACTTTACTGTGAAAAAGAAGAACTGAACCAGATTGCCTACGACATCCACCTACAATTTTTGAGATCATACGGACTAATAGCATGGAATTTACTACACGAAGTCGTCAGTGAAGAGGTTGAAGATGCCATGGACAGGAAATATTTACGGATAAACTACAAATTAGACAAACTCGTAGAGAAGAATACACCTAATAAAGACTTGGATAGGACCAGTACAGAACACAAATTCTAGAAGAGAGTCATCAACCTTACAGACATTCAATTCAGTGAAGAAGAAACGAAAATACTGAACTACGGAATGAAGTACAATTTCCCAATGAAGAAGAAGGGCGAAAACGAACTACTAGCTACTGAAGTTGAAGCAAATGTAAAATCACTCAGAGACGTAGACCATTATGCCGTTCGGAAGGAAGTAACAGCCAACGATTTCACCAGCCAAGGACACATAGATCCCAGCAGAAATTAAGAACTGAAGACGTGCAGCAAAATAAAGAAGAAACTGGAAGAGAATAGCTCAATCGTTGTGAAAGCAGACAAAAGCAACGCCATTGTAGTGCTCGGAAAAGAAGAATATATAAAGAAGACGGAAGATTTCATCAAAGAAAATAACTTCAAAGAGCTGAAAAAGGATCCAACGCAGAAGTACCAAAGAGAGCTGTCCGACGTCGTGAAGAGATGCACCAGAGTGATTCCCGAAGAATGTCGACAGAAGATGAACATCCTAAATTCTAAAGCGCCCGTGATGAAAGGGATCCCAAAAATACACAAGAAGAATGTACCCATCAGACCATTAGTTAACTTTAAATGTGCTCCTACCTACAATGTTTCAAAATTGTTAGCAAGTAAGCTCAGCAATGATTTAGAATTAGAACATGTATACAATGTAAAGAATAGGTATGAATTTGTTGAACGTGTCAAGAACATAGATATAGATTCGAATAGTAGGCTAGTCTCATTTGATATCGCAAATCTGTACACAAACATTCCTGTATCCGAAACTGTAGATCTTGTTAAATGTAGGCTTTTACAGAATAGTTTAGACGATGAATATGTCAATCAGATTGTAAAATTACTTGTGACTGTTTTGAAGCAAAATTATTTTTGATTCAACAATAGATTTTACGAACAAACAGATGGTTTAGCTATGGGAAGTCCACTTTCGGCAATTTTGTCAGAAATATTTTTACAGCATCAGGAAAAAGAAATGTTAACGAATTTAAGAAAAAATCATGATGTAAAACTGTATGTTAGATATGTAGACGACATTATTGTTATCTTCAGACAAGCCCAGGAGCAGGAGCACGAAACGATGATGCAGACACTAAACAACCACCACCCGAACCTCACCTTTACTAACGAGTTTGAAGAAAACAAAAAGATCAAATTCCTGGACCTCACATTAGAGAGAAAAGACAGCAAGATAGAGTTTGACATCTACAGGAAACCTACGCAAACGGACACTACAATCAACAACAAGTCTATCCATCCGACAATCCACAAGACCGCAGCCTTTAGATCTATGCTGTACCGAGCCTATAAGATCCCACTTAGCCAAACCAATAGGAAAAAAGAACTGGACACCATTAAGAAGATCGCTCAAGTGAATGGATTTCGGACCAAGACGAAAGAGGACATCGCAAGGAAGACGAGGAGGAAAATCGATAGACAGAATACACTACACAGCAGAACAACATTAGAAGAGATAAAAGAGGAAAACACTAGATATATCACATTTAGCTACACGGGGACTACAACACAAAGGACTGCTAACAGATTCAAGAAATACGGAGTTTCAATAGCCTACAGGACTCAGAACACCATGAGTAAAATACTGCATCCAAAAATAGAAGATTGTAACAAATTCGACACTTCAGGCATATATAAAATCAATTGTGACGATTGTGATAGCTTCTACATTGGACAGACTGTGAACTTCGTTATCGCTTCAAAAACCACATATCTGCATGGAGGAACAACAAACCGGAAAGATCAAATGTCGCACAACACCTGTTACAAAATGGGCACTCACTAGGAAAAATGGAGGATAGTCTAGATATTTTAAAGAATTGTAAGAAAGGATATGTAATGAATGCTTGGGAAGAATTGTATATTTATAAGGAAAAATGTAAAGATAGAAATAAGTTGATTAATGAACAAATACATTTTGATTCCAGTTGCACTTATAAAAATGTATTGGCCGGTGCTTCCGGTAGCCAATAGGGTATAAGTAGGGACGCCATTCAAGATTCTTGTCATTCGCCTATTGGGTCTGATGATGATTGGAGTGTCCAATCGAAATCGATCACTACTTACCACCTTTTTTGTATATTTACCGTCTTGTGAGTAACAGTATAAGCGTAAATATATGTTTTAAGTGTTATAAGACGTTTCTTTTATTTACTTTCCGTAAATTTAATAACACGTACAATGCTGATCAAGAAGTTATTTAGTGAAGCTAGTCAAGCAAAATTAGCAGCAAAATATAGGGATACAAGAATCAAGATTTCCATGAAGATTGCAGATATTTACTTCAAACAAAGAATGCATCAAGAAGAGAATTACAACACAATACGCTAAAATCAAAGTCAACTGTAACACTACTGCCGCTAAAAGTGTAACGAGTTATTTTTCCTAGGGGGGTAATTATTTGCTATTTGGCCGCGCACCGATTGATGAGGTGAGTGAGCGGCGGCAGCGAGGCTAGCGAGCGCCCTTTGACCCTGCTTATCAGTGCCGATAAGCCTGGGATATCCTAGATCTTCAGGATAGCCTAGGACAGAGACATTCGAGTCGTGGATCCCGTGCAGTGAAGAGCGAGCGTGTGTCTAGTGAGACGTCCAGTGGTGTACGTGACAGTGGTGTCGGAGTATGCTGGTGGTGTGATCGCGCCGAGTGTTGGTGTAAGTTGGGTACTGACCCACTTGTGGTGAGTGGACGACTTGATATTATTAGTTAGATAATATTAATATCTGGTTTTATTGCGAGAGTTAGAAGCCTGACGGTAGTTAGGATTTATATTAGTCAGGAATAATATTAAAGTGTATTCCTGACGGTTCTGGGCAGGTGCTAGAGATACAAGATACAAGATACAAGATACAAGAATACTTTATTTACAATCTTTAAGATTGAAAGGGCGTCAATACAGAATTGTGCAATTGCTATATAAAAGTCAAAACAAATTGTTATTTTTTAAGAATAAAAAATAGCTTATCAGAGTTCTTGCAGTGATGATTTATTCAAGTTCTTGCCAAGACAAATACTCATTCAGACTATAAAATGGTCTATGTAACAGCCAGCACTTTAGTTCTTTCTTCAGTTTTCTGGGTTGAAGAGACTTCAAGTGGACGGGAAGGACGTTAAAAAACTTGGCACGCATGTATGAGGGTTTCTCTTCATAGAGCCTTGTGTTGTGAGCAGGAAGGTTGTAATCATTTCTTCGTCTTGTGTTGTATGAGTGCACCTCCTGATGACGACAGGTCCTGGAAGAGTCGACAATGGTAAGAGTCCGTAGTATGAAGAGGTTGACTACGGTCAGGATTTTTAACCTCCTAAACTGTGGTCTGCAACTATCTGTTGTCTCAATGCCAGTCAGGGTTCGAACAGCCCTCTTTTGCATGATGAGAACTCTGTTAAGGTTCTGTGCCGACGATCCACCCCACACCACAATGCCATAACAGAGAATACTCTCAAGAAGGGCATAGTATGCTGTTAGTGCCGCCTCTTCTGTGCTCACAGCCATTGTTCTTCTCAGTGCAAAAATTGCGGTGCTTAGCTTATGGCAGAGTGCTTCAATGTGTTCGTCCCTAGAGCGAAATAATATAATTTAATTGGCTGTAGTAGTTATTATTTTGCGTTGTACCTAGAGTTAGTTATATTACTAATAACTCTGAGGCCCGACAAACCTAGGCTGCACGATTTAGCGTGCGTAGTTGGAAGCACGAGGCCAGTAGGCTAGTAGCTAGTTTTATTAGCCTATTAACAGAAGCCCAGCTAAGTAACATAAAGTTGGCAGTAGCAGTAGTAGGGTTGTTATTGTTTATTCATTTGATTATTTTAATTTAACCTGAACAGCTTGTTTGGTAGTCCAACACGTTATCTCGGTAGCTTGGATAGCGGAGTACCGGCTATCAGATAATATATTTATCTAGTGTTTGGAACGTATTTAACAGTTATTTATCTGCTACTAAGTAGCTCAATATTTTAATAGTGCAATTGCCATTTAGTTTTGCCTGTCTGGCTTGGTATTTATTGAGACCAGCTATTCGTGGCGTAGTCACTCTACCTATAGTGTACTTGTATATTATTATGTGGTACGATTATTGAGTGAACTGATTGATTCTTAGCTTGGGCATTAGAGTTGTGTATTGGATTATAGTGGCCTAGTAGACCCCGCCTTTTGATAACTCGCGTTGTGGTTTTTATTGGCAAGTCGTCGTGTAACTCACTGTGTTTTAGGCACTCTGGGCTTAACTATTGGATAGTTAGGACGAAGCCCGAGTTGCGTAGTCAGCAACGACCCCCTAGGAGTGTGGAGAATCGGCGTAGGCCTGGTAGTGATTATTGCACGTTTGTTTTGTGACTTGTTTTTGACTTGTTCACAGTGCCCGTGTATGAGCCAGTCCTATACCGGTTAGACCCGGCTATTGGCCTAGTGGTTTCCCCGACCTTATCGCAGACCCTGGAACTTTACCCAGCCATTGTAGGCTGAGCTATCCCCGGCAAACGGTTGCGACTGCTGCACTTTTAATTAATATATTTTTTTCCAGTGCAGAAAATTTCGTCGCAAGATGGCGCCTGCGAACAGGGACTATGGTTGGCAGTGGTGCTGAGTTGCTGACGTATTAACGGCGCCCGAACAAAATAATTTTATTTGTGCAGATTTGCTGCGGACTTGTGCAGATTGGCTGCGGACCTGAACTGTTGAGCAGAGTTTTAGGCAGACCTGCTGTGATTTTATAGTCGGTTGAGTAGGCCTAACCTGTTTTCTGTTACAGCGTGGTGCGTTGTGAACCCTAATTTATTTAGTGGTTGTGTACATAGATATTAGTTAGTAATTTTAATTTTGCTAATTAATTGAGCCTTATCATTGAATATTATTTGAGTGAGAACCCTTATTGTGTATTTGTGGTAATATTATAGGAAGGATAATATACAAATAAATATATAAAAATGTTTTTGATCATAATATAAATACATATTTTATAATATTTTTATAATTATAATTATATATGAATGAACACTTTTTAATAATGTTTTTAATAATAATAATACATATATATTAATATTATAGTAAGGATAATATGCAATTAAATATTGACAGGTTTTTTTTATCATAATATAAATACATATTTTATAATTTTTATATAAAAATAATTATATATGAATGAACACTTTTTAATGATGTTTTTGTTATTAATAATACATATATAATAATATTATAGGAAGGATAATATACAAATAAATATATATAAATGTTTTTGATCATAATATAAATACATATTTTATAATATTTTTATAATAATAATTATATATGAATGAACACTTTTGAATAATGTTTTTGTTATTAATAATACATATATAATAATATTATAGGAAGGATAATATACAAATAAATATATATAAATGTTTTTGATCATAATATAAATACATATTTTATAATATTTTTATAATAATAATTATATATGAATGAACACTTTTTAATAATGTTTTTGTTATTAATAATACATATATAATAATATTATAGGAAGGATAATATGCAAATAAATATTCACAGGTTTTTTTATCATAATATAAATACATATTTTAAAGTTTTTTATAATAATAATAATATATGAATGAACACTTTTTAGTAATGTTTTTGTAATTAATAATACAAATATAATAATATTATAGAAACGATAATATGCAAATAAATATTGACAGGTTTTTTTGATCATAATATAAATACATAGTTTAAAGTTTTTTTATAATAATAATTATATATGAATGAACACTTTTTAGTAATGTTTTTGTAATTAATAATACAAATATAATAATATTATAGAAACGATAATATGCAAATAAATATTGACAGGTTTTTTTGATCATAATATAAATACATAGTTTAAAGTTTTTTTATAATTATAATTATATATGAATGAACACTTTTTAATAATGTTTTTGTTATGAATAATACATATATAATAATATTATAGGAAGGATAATAAACAAATAAATATATATAAATTTTTTTGATCATAATATAAATACATATTTTATAATATTTTTATAATAATAATAATATATGAATGAACACTTTTTAATAATGTTTTTGTTATGAATAATACATATATAATAATATTATAGGAAGGATAATATACAAATAAATATATATAAATGTTTTTGATCATAATATAAATACATATTTAATAATATTTTTATAATTATAATTATATATGAATGAACACTTTTTAATAATGTTTTTGATAATAATAATACATATATATTAATATTATAGTAAGGATAATATGCAATTAAATATTGACAGGTTTTTTTTATCATAATATAAATACATATTTTAAAATTTTTATATAAAAATAATTATATATAAATGAACACTTTTTAATGATGTTTTTGTAATTAATAATACATATATAATAATATTATAGGAAGGATAATATGCAAATAAATATTCACAGGTTTTTTTTATCATAATATAAATACATATTTTAAAGTTTTTTATAATAATAATTATATATTAATGAACACTTTTTAGTAATGTTTTTGTAATTAATAATACAAATATAATAATATTATAAAAACGATAATATGAAAATAAATATTGACAGGTTTTTTTATCATAATATAAATACATATTTTAAAGTTTATTATAATAATAATTATATATGAATGAACACTTTTTCGTAATGTTTTTGTAATTAATAATACAAATATAATAATATTATAGAAACGATAATATGAAAATAAATATTGACAGGTTTTTTTGATCATAATATAAATACATAGTTTAAAGTTTTTTTATAATTATAATTATATATGAATGAACACTTTTTAATAATGTTTTTGTTATGAATAATACATATATAATAATATTATAGGAAGGATAATATACAAATAAATATATATAAATGTTTTTGATCATAATATAAATACATATTTTATAATATTTTTATAATTATAATTATATATGAATGAACACTTTTTAATAATGTTTTTAATAATAATAATACATATATATTAATATTATAGTAAGGATAATATGCAATTAAATATTGACAGGTTTTTTTATCATAATATAAATATATATTTTAAAATTTTTATATAAAAATAATTATATATGAATGAACACTTTTTAATGATGTTTTTGTTATTAATAATACATATATAATAATATTATAGGAAGGATAATATACAAATAAATATATATAAATGTTTTTGATCATAATATAAATACATATTTTATAATATTTTTTTAATAATAATTTTATATGAATGAACACTTTTGAATAATGTTTTTGTTATTAATATCACATATATAATAATATTATAGGAAGGATAATATACAAATAAATATATATAAATGTTTTTTATCATAATATAAATTTATATTTTAAAATTTTTATATAAAAATAATTTTATATGAATGAACACTTTTTAATGATGTTTTTGTAATTAATAATACATATATAATAATATTATAGGAAGGATAATATGCAAATAAATATTCACAGGTTTTTTTTATCATAATATAAATACATATTTTAAAGTTTTTTATAATAATAATTATATATGAATGAACACTTTTTAGTAATGTTTTTGTAATTAATAATACAAATATAATAATATTATAGAAACGATAATATGAAAATAAATATTGACAGGTTTTTTTGATCATAATATAAATACATAGTTTAAAGTTTTTTTATAATTATAATTATATATGAATGAACACTTTTTAATAATGTTTTTGTTATGAATAATACATATATAATAATATTATAGTAAGGATAATATGCAATTAAATATTGACAGGTTTTTTTTATCATAATATAAATACATATGTTATAATTTTTATATAAAAATAATTATATATGAATGAAAACTTTTTAATGATGTTTTTGTTATTAATAATACATATATAATAATATTATAGGAAGGATAATATACAAATAAATATATATAAATGTTTTTGATCATAATATAAATACATATTTTATAATATTTTTATAATAATAATTATATATGAATGAACACTTTTGAATAATGTTTTTGTTATTAATAATACATATATAATAATATTATAGGAAGGATAATATACAAATAAATATATATAAATGTTTTTGATCATAATATAAATACATATTTTATAATATTTTTATAATTATAATTATATATGAATGAACACTTTTTAATAATGTTTTTGTTATTAATAATACATATATAATAATATTATAGGAAGGATAATATGCAAATAAATATTCACAGGTTTTTTTGATCATAATATAAATACATAGTTTAAAGTTTTTTTTTAATTATAATTATATATGAATGAACACTTTTTAATAATGTTTTTGTTATGAATAATACATATATAATAATATTATAGGAAGGATAATTTACAAATAAATATATATAAATGTTTTTGATCATAATATAAATACATATTTTATAATATTTTTATAATTATAATTATATATGAATGAACACTTTTTAATAATGTTTTTAATAATAATAATACATATATATTAAAATTATAGTAAGGATAATATGCAATTAAATATTGACAGCTTTTTTTTATCATAATATAAATACATATTTTAAAATTTTTATATAAAAATAATTTTATATGAATGAACACTTTTTAATGATGTTTTTGTAATTAATAATACATATATAATAATATTATAGGAAGGATAATATGCAAATAAATATTCACAGGTTTTTTTTATCATAATATAAATACATATTTTAAAGTTTTTTATAATAATAATTATATATGAATGAACACTTTTTAATAATGTTTTTGTTATGAATAATACATATATAATAATATTATAGTAAGGATAATATGCAATTAAATATTGACAGGTTTTTTTTATCATAATATAAATACATATTTTATAATTTTTATATAAAAATAATTATATATGAATGAACACTTTTTAATGATGTTTTTGTTATTAATAATACATATATAATAATATTATAGGAAGGATAATATACAAATAAATATATATAAATGTTTTTGATCATAATATAAATACATATTTTATAATATTTTTATAATAATAATTATATATGAATGAACACTTTTGAATAATGTTTTTGTTATTAATAATACATATATAATAATATTATAGGAAGGATAATATACAAATAAATATATATAAATGTTTTTGATCATAATATAAATACATATTTTATAATATTTTTATAATAATAATTATATATGAATGAACACTTTTTAATAATGTTTTTGTTATTAATAATACATATATAATAATATTATAGGAAGGATAATATGCAAATAAATATTCACAGGTTTTTTTGATCATAATATAAATACATATTTTAAAGTTTTTTATAATAATAATAATATATGAATGAACACTTTTTAGTAATGTTTTTGTAATTAATAATACAAATATAATAATATTATAGAAACGATAATATGCAAATAAATATTGACAGGTTTTTTTGATCATAATATAAATACATAGTTTAAAGTTTTCTTATAATAATAATTATATATGAATGAACACTTTTTAGTAATGTTTTTGTAATTAATAATACAAATATAATAATATTATAGAAACGATAATATGCAAATAAATATTGACAGGTTTTTTTGATCATAATATAAATACATAGTTTAAAGTTTTTTTATAATTATAATTATATATGAATAAACACTTTTTAATAATGTTTTTGTTATGAATAATACATATATAATAATACTATAGGAAGGATAATATACAAATAAATATATATAAATGTTTTTGATCATAATATAAATACATATTTTATAATATTTTTATAATAATAATAATATATGAATGAACACTTTTTAATAATGTTTTTGTTATGAATAATACATATATAATAATATTATAGGAAGGATAATATACAAATAAATATATATAAATGTTTTTGATCATAATATAAATACATATTTTATAATATTTTTATAATAATAATTATATATGAATGAACACTTTTTAATAATGTTTTTGTTATTAATAATACATATATAATAATATTATAGGAAGGATAATATACAAATAAATATATATAAATGTTTTTGATCATAATATAAATACATATTTTATAATATTTTTATAATAATAATTATATATGAATGAACACTTTTTAATGATGTTTTTGTAATTAATAATACATATATAATAATATTATAGGAAGGATAATATGCAAATAAATATTCACAGTTTTTTTTTATCATAATATAAATACATATTTAAAAGTTTTTTATAATAATAATTATATATGAATGAACACTTTTTAGTAATGTTTTTGTAATTAATAATACAAATATAATAATATTATAGAAACGATAATATGAAAATAAATATTGACAGGTTTTTTTGATCATAATATAAATACATAGTTTAAAGTTTTTTTATAATTATAATTATATATGAATGAACACTTTTTAATAATGTTTTTGTTATGAATAATACATATATAATAATATTATAGGAAGGATAATATACAAATAAATATATAAAAATGTTTTTGATCATAATATAAATACATATTTTATAATATTTTTATAATTATAATTATATATGAATGAACACTTTTTAATAATGTTTTTAATAATAATAATACATATATATTAATATTATAGTAAGGATAATATGC
This sequence comes from Macrosteles quadrilineatus, assembly GCF_028750875.1. NCBI lineage: Eukaryota > Metazoa > Arthropoda > Insecta > Hemiptera > Cicadellidae > Macrosteles > Macrosteles quadrilineatus. The sequence goes on along the minus strand of NW_026542798.1, from coordinate 127,008 downwards.
AATTAAATATTGACAGGTTTTTTTTTTATCATAATATAAATACACATTTTATAATTTTTATATAAAAATAATTATATATAAAAGAACACTTTTTAATGATGTTTTTGTTATTAATAATACATATATAATAATATTATAGGAAGGATAATATACAAATAAATATATATAAATGTTTTTGATCATAATATAAATACATATTTTATAATATTTTTATAATAATAATTATATATGAATGAACACTTTTGAATAATGTTTTTGTTATTAATAATACATATATAATAATATTATAGGAAGGATAATATACAAAAAAATATATATAAATGTTTTTGATCATAATATAAATACATATTTTATAATATTTTTATAATAATAATTATATATGATTGAACACTTTTTAATAATGTTTTTGTTATTAATAATACATATACAACAATATTATAGGAAGGATAATATGCAAATAAATATTCACAGGTTTTTTTATCATAATATAAATACATATTTTAAAGTTTTTTATAATAATAATAATATATGAACACTTTTTAGTAATGTTTTTGTAATTAATAATCCAAATATAATAATATTATAGAAACGATAATATGCAAATAAATATTGACAGGTTTTTTTAATCATAATATAAATACATAGTTTAAAGTTTTTTTATAATAATAATTATATATGAATGAACACTTTTTAGTAATGTTTTTGTAATTAATAATACAAATATAATAATATTATAGAAACGATAATATGCAAATAAATATTGACAGGTTTTTTTGATCATAATATAAATACATAGTTTAAAGTTTTTTTATAATAATAATTATATATGAATGAACACTTTTTAGTAATGTTTTTGTAATTAATAATACAAATATAATAATATTATAGAAACGATAATATGCAAATAAATATTGACAGGTTTTTTTGATCATAATATAAATACATAGTTTAAAGTTTTTTTATAATTATAATTATATATGAATGAACACTTTTTAATCATGTTTTTGTTATGAATAATACATATATAATAATATTATAGGAAGGATAATATACAAATAAATATATATAAATGTTTTTGATCATAATATAAATACATATTTTATAATAATTTTATAATAATAATAATATATGAATGAACACTTTTTAATAATGTTTTTGTTATTAATAATACATATATAATAATATTATAGGAAGGATAATATACAAATAAATATATAAAAATGTTTTTGATCATAATATAAATACATATTTTATAATATTTTTATAATAATAATTATATATGAATGAACACTTTTTAATAATGTTTTTGTTATTAATAATACATATATAATAATATTATAGGAAGGATAATATGCAAATAAATATTCACAGGTTTTTTTATCATAATATAAATACATATTTTAAAGTTTTTTATAATAATAATAATATATGAATGAACACTTTTTAGTAATGTTTTTGTAATTAATAATACAAATATAATAATATTATAGAAACGATAATATGCAAATAAATATTGACAGGTTTTTTTGATCATAATATAAATACATAGTTTAAAGTTTTTTTATAATAATAATTATATATGAATGAACACTTTTTAGTAATGTTTTTGTAATTAATAATACAAATATAATAATATTATAGAAACGATAATATGCAAATAAATATTGACAGGTTTTTTTGATCATAATATAAATACATAGTTTAAAGTTTTTTTATAATTATAATTATATATGAATGAACACTTTTTAATAATGTTTTTGATATGAATAATACATATATAATAATATTATATGAAGGATTATATACAAATAAATATATATAAATGTTTTTGATTATAATATAAATACATATTTTATAATATTTTTATAATAATAATTATATATGAATGAACACTTTTTAATAATGTTTTTGTTATTAATAATACATATATAATAAAATTATAGGAAGGATAATATACAAATAAATATATATAAATGTTTTTGATCATAATATAAATACATATTTTATAATATTTTTATAATTATAATTATATATGATGAACACTTTTTAATAATGATTTTAATAATAATAATACATATATATTAATATTATAGTAAGGATAATATGCAATTAAATATTGACAGGTTTTTTTTATCATATTATAAATACATATTTTAAAATTTTTATATAAAAATAATTATATATGAATGAACAATTTTTAATGATGTTTTTGTAATTAATAATACATATATAATAATATTATAGGAAGGATAATATGCAAATAAATATTCACAGGTTTTTTTTATCATAATATAAATACATATTTTAAAGTTTTTTATAATAATAATTATATATGAATGAACACTTTTTAGTAATGTTTTTGTAATTAATAATACAAATATAATAATATTATAGAAACGATAATATGAAAATAAATATTGACAGGTTTTTTTTATCATAATATAAATACATAGTTTAAAGTTTTTTTATAATTATAATTATATATGAATGAACACTTTTTAATAATGTTTTTGTTATGAATAATACACATATAATAATATTATAGGAAGGATAATATACAAATAAATATATATAAATGTTTTTGATTATAATATAAATACATATTTTATTATATTTTTATAATAATAATTATATATGAATGAACACTTTTTAATAATGTTTTTGTTATTAATAATACATATATAATAATATTATAGGAAGGATAATATACAAATAAATATATATAAATGTTTTTGATCATAATATAAATACATATTTTATAATATTTTTATAATTATAATTATATATGATGAACACTTTTTAATAATGATTTTAATAATAATAATACATATATATTAATATTATAGTAAGGATAATATGCAATTAAATATTGACAGGTTTTTTTTATCATATTATAAATACATATTTTAAAATTTTTATATAAAAATAATTATATATGAATGAACATTTTTTAATGATGTTTTTGTAATTAATAATACATATATAATAATATTATAGGAAGGATAATATGCAAATAAATATTCACAGGTTTTTTTTTATCATAATATAAATACATATTTTAAAGTTTTTTATAATAATAATTATATATGAATGAACACTTTTTAGTAATGTTTTTGTAATTAATAATACAAATATAATAATATTATAGAAACGATAATATGAAAATAAATATTGACAGGTTTTTTTGATCATAATATAAATACATAGTTTAAAGTTTTTTTATAATTATAATTATATATGAATGAACACTTTTTAATAATGTTTTTGTTATGAATAATACATATATAATAATATTATAGGAAGGATAATATACAAATAAATATATAAAAATGTTTTTGATCATAATTTAAATACATATTTTATAATATTTTTATAATTATAATTATATATGAATGAACACTTTTTAATAATGTTTTTAATAATAATAATACATATATATTAATATTATAGTAAGGATAATATGCAATTAAATATTGACAGGTTTTTTTTTATCATAATATAAATACATATTTTATAATTTTTATATAAAAATAATTATATATGAATGAACACTTTTTAATGATGTTTTTGTTATTAATAATACATATATAATAATATTATAGGAAGGATAATATACAAATAAATATATATAAATGTTTTTGATCATAATATAAATACATATTTTATAATATTTTTACAATAATAATTATATATGAATGAACACTTTTGAATAATGTTTTTTTTATTAATAATACATATATAATAATATTATAGGAAGGATAATATACAAATAAATATATATAAATGTTTTTGATCATAATATAAATACATATTTTATAATATTTTTATAATAATAATTATATATGAATGAACACTTTTTAATAATGTTTTTGTTATTAATAATACATATATAATAATATTATAGGAAGGATAATATGCAAATAAATATTCACAGGTTTTTTTGATCATAATATAAATACATAGTTTAAAGTTTTTTTATAATAATAATTATATATGAATGAACACTTTTTAGTAATGTTTTTGTAATTAATAATACAAATATAATAATATTATAGAAACGATAATATGCAAATAAATATTGACAGGTTTTTTTGATCATAATATAAATACATAGTTTAAAGTTTTTTTATAATTATAATTATATATGAATGAACACTTTTTAACAATGTTTTTGTTATTAATAATACATATATAATAATATTATAGGAAGGATAATATACAAATAAATATATATATAAATGTTTTTGATCATAATATAAATACATATTTTATAATATTTTATAATTATAATTATATATGAATGAACACTTTTTAATAATGTTTTTTATAGTAATAATACATATATATTAATATTATAGTAAGGATAATATGCAATTAAATATTGACAGGTTTTTTTTATCATAATATAAATACATATTTTAAAATTTTTATATAAAAATAATTATATATGAATGAACACTTTTTAATGATGTTTTTGTTATTAATAATACATATATAATAATATTATAGGAAGGATAATATACAAATAAATATATATAAATGTTTTTGATCATAATATAAATACATATTTTATAATATTTTTATAATAATAATTTTATATGAATGAATACTTTTGAATAATGTTTTTGTTATTAATAATACATATATAATAATATTATAGGAAGGATAATATACAAATAAATATATATAAATGTTTTTGATCATAATATAAATACATATTTTATAATATTTTTATAATAATAATTATATATGAATGAACACTTTTTAATGATGTTTTTGTAATTAATAATACATATATAATAATATTATAGGAAGGATAATATGCAAATAAATATTCACAGTTTTTTTTATCATAATATAAATACATATTTAAAAGTTTTTTATAATAATAATTATATATGAATGAACACTTTTTAGTAATGTTTTTGTAATTAATAATACAAATTAAATATAATAATATTATAGAAACGATAATATGAAAATAAATATTGACAGGTTTTTTTGATCATAATATAAATACATAGTTTAAAGTTTTTTTATAATAATAATTATATATGAATGAACACTTTTTAGTAATGTTTTTGTAATTAATAATACAAATATAATAATATTATAGAAACGATAATATGCAAATAAATATTGACAGGTTTTTTTGATCATAATATAAATACATAGTTTAAAGTTTTTTTATAATTATAATTATATATGAATGAACACTTTTTAATAATGTTATTGTTATGAATAATACATATATAATAATATTATAGGAAGGATAATATACAAATAAATATATAAAAATGTTTTTGATCATAATATAAATACATATTTTATAATATTTTTATAATTATAATTATATATGAATGAACACTTTTTAATAATGTTTTTAATAATAATAATACATATATATTAATATTATAGTAAGGATAATATGCAATTAAATATTGACAGGTTTTTTTTGATCATAATATAAATACATATTTTATAATTTTTATATAAAAATAATTATATATGAATGAACATTTTTTAATGATGTTTTTGTTATTAATAATACAAATATAATAATATTATAGGAAGGATAATATACAAATAAATATATATAAATGTTTTTGATCATAATATAAATACATATTTTATAATATTTTTACAATAATAATTATATATGAATGAACACTTTTGAATAATGTTTTTGTTATTAATAATACATATATAATAATATTATAGGAAGGATAATATACAAATAAATATATATAAATGTTTTTGATCATAATATAAATACATATTTTATAATATTTTTACAATAATAATTATATATGAATGAACACTTTTGAATAATGTTTTTGTTATTAATAATACATATATAATAATATTATAGAAAGGATAATATACAAATAAATATATATAAATGTTTTTGATCATAATATAAATACATATTTTATAATATTTTTATTATAATAATTATATATGAATGAACACTTTTTAATAATGTTTTTGTTATTAATAATACATATATAATAATATTATAGGAAGGATAATATGCAAATAAATATTCACAGGTTTTTTTGATCATAATATAAATACATAGTTTAAAGTTTTTTTATAATAATAATTATATATGAATGAACACTTTTTAGTAATGTTTTTGTAATTAATAATACAAATATAATAATATTATAGAAACGATAATATGCAAATAAATATTGACAGGTTTTTTTGATCATAATATAAATACATAGTTTAAAGTTTTTTTATAATTATAATTATATATGAATGAACACTTTTTAATAATGTTATTGTTATGAATAATACATATATAATAATATTATAGGAAGGATAATCTACAAATAAATATATAAAAATGTTTTTGATCATAATATAAATACATATTTTATAATATTTTTATAATTATAATTATATATGAATGAACACTTTTTAATAATGTTTTTAATAATAATAATACATATATATTAATATTATAGTAAGGATAATATGCAATTAAATATTGACAGGTTTTTTTTGATCATAATATAAATACATATTTTATAATTTTTATATAAAAATAATTATATATGAATGAACATTTTTTAATGATGTTTTTGTTATTAATAATACATATATAATAATATTATAGGAAGGATAATATACAAATAAATATATATAAATGTTTTTGATCATAATATAAATACATATTTTATAATATTTTTACAATAATAATTATATATGAATGAACACTTTTGAATAATGTTTTTGTTATTAATAATACATATATAATAATATTATAGGAAGGATAATATACAAATAAATATATATAAATGTTTTTGATCATAATATAAATACATATTTTATAATATTTTTACAATAATAATTATATATGAATGAACACTTTTGAATAATGTTTTTGTTATTAATAATACATATATAATAATATTATAGAAAGGATAATATACAAATAAATATATATAAATGTTTTTGATCATAATATAAATACATATTTTATAATATTTTTATTATAATAATTATATATGAATGAACACTTTTTAATAATGTTTTTGTTATTAATAATACATATATAATAATATTATAGGAAGGATAATATGCAAATAAATATTCACAGGTTTTTTTGATCATAATATAAATACATAGTTTAAAGTTTTTTTATAATAATAATTATATATGAATGAACACTTTTTAGTAATGTTTTTGTAATTAATAATACAAATATAATAATATTATAGAAACGATAATATGCAAATAAATATTGACAGGTTTTTTTGATCATAATATAAATACATAGTTTAAAGTTTTTTTATAATTATAATTATATATGAATGAACACTTTTTAATAATGTTTTTGTTATTAATAATACATATATAATAATATTATAGGAAGGATAATATACAAATAAATATATATATAAATGTTTTTTATCATAATATAAATACATATTTTATAATATTTGTATAATTATAATTATATATGAATGAACACTTTTTAATAATGTTTTTTATAGTAATAATACATATATATTAATATTATAGTAAGGATAATATGCAATTAAATATTGACAGGTTTTTTTCATCATAATATAAATACATATTTTAAAATTTTTATATAAAAATAATAATATATATATGAACACTTTTTATTGATGTTTTTGTTATTAATAATACATATATAATAATATTATAGGAAGGATAATATACAAATAAATATATATAAATGTTTTTGATCATAATATAAATACATATTTTATAATATTTTTATAATAATAATTTTATATGAATGAATACTTTTGAATAATGTTTTTGTTATTAATAATACATATATAATAATATTATAGGAAGGATAATATACAAATAAATATATATAAATGTTTTTGATCATAATATAAATACATATTTTATAATATTTTTATAATAATAATTATATATGAATGAACACTTTTTAATGATGTTTTTGTAATTAATAATACATATATAATAATATTATAGGAAGGATAATATGCAAATAAATATTCACAGTTTTTTTTTATCATAATATAAATACATATTTAAAAGTTTTTTATAATAATAATTATATATGAATGAACACTTTTTAGTAATGTTTTTGTAATTAATAATACAAATATAATAATATTATAGAAACGATAATATGAAAATAAATATTGACAGGTTTTTTTGATCATAATATAAATACATAGTTTAAAGTTTTTTTATAATTATAATTATATATGAATGAACACTTTTTAATAATGTTATTGTTATGAATAATACATATATAATAATATTATAGGAAGGATAATATACAAATAAATATATAAAAATGTTTTTGATCATAATATAAATACATATTTTATAATATTTTTATAATTATAATTATATATGAATGAACACTTTTTAATAATGTTTTTAATAATAATAATACATATATATTAATATTATAGTAAGGATAATATGCAATTAAATATTGACAGGTTTTTTTTGATCATAATATAAATACATATTTTATAATTTTTATAAAAAAATAATTATATATGAATAAACACTTTTTAATGATGTTTATGTCATTATTAATACATATATAATAATATTATAGGAAGGATAATATACAAATAAATATATATAAATGTTTTTGATCATAATATAAATACATATTTTATAATATTTTTACAATAATAATTATATATGAATGAACACTTTTGAATAATGTTTTTGTTATTAATAATACATATATAATAATATTATAGGAAGGATAATATACAAATAAATATATATAAATGTTTTTGATCATAATATAAATACATATTTTATAATATTTTTATAATAATAATTATATATGAATGAACACTTTTTAATAATGTTTTTGTTATTAATAATACATATATAATAATATTATAGGAAGGATAATATGCAAATAAATATTCACAGGTTTTTTTGATCATAATATAAATACATAGTTTAAAGTTTTTTTATAATAATAATTATATATGAATGAACACTTTTTAGTAATGTTTTTGTAATTAATAATACAAATATAATAATATTATAGAAACGATAATATGCAAATAAATATTGACAGGTTTTTTTGATCATAATATAAATACATAGTTTAAAGTTTTTTTATAATTATAATTATATATGAATGAACACTTTTTAATAATGTTTTTGTTATTAATAATACATATATAATAATATTATAGGAAGGATAATATACAAATAAATATATATATAAATGTTTTTGATCATAATATAAATACATATTTTATAATATTTTTATAATTATAATTATATATGAATGAACACTTTTTAATAATGTTTTTTATAGTAATAATACATATATATTAATATTATAGTAAGGATAATATGCAATTAAATATTGACAGGTTTTTTTTATCATAATATAAATACATATTTTAAAATTTTTATATAAAAATAATTATATATGAATGAACACTTTTTAATGATGTTTTTGTTATTAATAATACATATATAATAATATTATAGGAAGGATAATATACAAATAAATATATATAAATGTTTTTGATCATAATATAAATACATATTTTATAATATTTTTATAATAATAATTTTATATGAATGAATACTTTTGAATAATGTTTTTGTTATGAATAATACTTATATAATAATATTATAGTAAGGATAATATGCAATTAAATATTGACAGGTTTTTTATCATAATATAAATACATATTTTAAAGTTTTTTATAATAATAATAATATATGAACACTTTTTAGTAATGTTTTTGTAATTAATAATCCAAATATAATAATATTATAGAAACGATAATATGCAAATAAATATTGACAGGTTTTTTTGATCATAATATAAATACATAGTTTAAAGTTTTTTTATAATAATAATTATATATGAATGAACACTTTTTAGTAATGTTTTTGTAATTAATAATACAAATATAATAATATTATAGAAACGATAATATGCAAATAAATATTGACAGGTTTTTTTATCATAATATAAATACATAGTTTAAAGTTTTTTTATAATAATAATTATATATGAATGAACACTTTTTAGTAATGTTTTTGTAATTAATAATACAAATATAATAATATTATAGAAACGATAATATGCAAATAAATATTGACAGGTTTTTTTGATCATAATATAAATACATAGTTTAAAGTTTTTTTATAATTATAATTATATATGAATGAACACTTTTTAATAATGTTTTTGTTATGAATAATACATATATAATAATATTATAGGAAGTATAATATACAAATAAATATATATAAATGTTTTTGATCATAATATAAATACATATTTTATAATAATTTTATAATAATAATAATATATGAATGAACACTTTTTAATAATGTTTTTGTTATTAATAATACATATATAATAATATTATAGGAAGGATAATATACAAATAAATATATAAAAATGTTTTTGATCATAATATAAATACATATTTTATAATATTTTTATAATAATAATTATATATGAATGAACACTTTTTAATAATGTTTTTGTTATTAATAATACATATATAATAATATTATAGGAAGGATAATATGCAAATAAATATTCACAGGTTTTTTTATCATAATATAAATACATATTTTAAAGTTTTTTATAATAATAATAATATATGAATGAACACTTTTTAGTAATGTTTTTGTAATTAATAATACAAATATAATAATATTATAGAAACGATAATATGCAAATAAATATTGACAGGTTTTTTTGATCATAATATAAATACATATTTTATAATATTTTTATAATTATAATTATATATGAATGAACACTTTTTAATAATGTTTTTTATAGTAATAATACATATATATTAATATTATAGTAAGGATAATATGCAATTAAATATTGACAGGTTTTTTTTATCATAATATAAATACATATTTTAAAATTTTTATATAAAAATAATAATATATATATGAACACTTTTTAATGATGTTTTTGTTATTAATAATACATATATAATAATATTATAGGAAGGATAATATACAAATAAATATATATAAATGTTTTTGATCATAATATAAATACATATTTTATAATATTTTTATAATAATAATTTTATATGAATGAATACTTTTGAATAATGTTTTTGTTATTAATAATACATATATAATAATATTATAGGAAGGATAATATACAAATAAATATATATAAATGTTTTTGATCATAATATAAATACATATTTTATAATATTTTTATAATAATAATTATATATGAATGAACACTTTTTAATGATGTTTTTGTAATTAATAATACATATATAATAATATTATAGGAAGGATAATATGCAAATAAATATTCACAGTTTTTTTTTATCATAATATAAATACATATTTAAAAGTTTTTTATAATAATAATTATATATGAATGAACACTTTTTAGTAATGTTTTTGTAATTAATAATACAAATATAATAATATTATAGAAACGATAATATGAAAATAAATATTGACAGGTTTTTTTGATCATAATATAAATACATAGTTTAAAGTTTTTTTATAATTATAATTATATATGAATGAACACTTTTTAATAATGTTATTGTTATGAATAATACATATATAATAATATTATAGGAAGGATAATATACAAATAAATATATAAAAATGTTTTTGATCATAATATAAATACATATTTTATAATATTTTTATAATTATAATTATATATGAATGAACACTTTTTAATAATGTTTTTAATAATAATAATACATATATATTAATATTATAGTAAGGATAATATGCAATTAAATATTGACAGGTTTTTTTTGATCATAATATAAATACATATTTTATAATTTTTATATAAAAATAATTATATATGAATGAACACTTTTTAATGATGTTTATGTCATTAATAATACATATATAATAATATTATAGGAAGGATAATATACAAATAAATATATATAAATGTTTTTGATCATAATATAAATACATATTTTATAATATTTTTACAATAATAATTATATATGAATGAACACTTTTGAATAATGTTTTTGTTATTAATAATACATATATAATAATATTATAGGAAGGATAATATACAAATAAATATATATAAATGTTTTTGATCATAATATAAATACATATTTTATAATATTTTTATAATAATAATTATATATGAATGAACACTTTTTAATAATGTTTTTGTTATTAATAATACATATATAATAATATTATAGGAAGGATAATATGCAAATAAATATTCACAGGTTTTTTTGATCATAATATAAATACATAGTTTAAAGTTTTTTTATAATAATAATTATATATGAATGAACACTTTTTAGTAATGTTTTTGTAATTAATAATACAAATATAATAATATTATAGAAACGATAATATGCAAATAAATATTGACAGGTTTTTTTGATCATAATATAAATACATAGTTTAAAGTTTTTTTATAATTATAATTATATATGAATGAACACTTTTTAATAATGTTTTTGTTATTAATAATACATATATAATAATATTATAGGAAGGATAATATGCAATTAAATATTGACAGGTTTTTTTTATCATAATATAAATACATATTTTAAAATTTTTATATAAAAATAATTATATATGAATGAACACTTTTTAATGATGTTTTTGTTATTGATAATACATATATAATAATATTATAGGAAGGATAATATACAAATAAATATATATAAATGTTTTTGATCATAATATAAATACATATTTTATAATATTTTTATAATAATAATTTTATATGAATGAATACTTTTGAATAATGTTTTTGTTATGAATAATACTTATATAATAATATTATAGTAAGGATAATATGCAATTAAATATTGACAGGTTTTTTATCATAATATAAATACATATTTTAAAGTTTTTTATAATAATAATAATATATGAACACTTTTTAGTAATGTTTTTGTAATTAATAATCCAAATATAATAATATTATAGAAACGATAATATGCAAATAAATATTGACAGGTTTTTTTGATCATAATATAAATACATAGTTTAAAGTTTTTTTATAATAATAATTATATATGAATGAACACTTTTTAGTAATGTTTTTGTAATTAATAATACAAATATAATAATATTATAGAAACGATAATATGCAAATAAATATTGACAGGTTTTTTTGATCATAATATAAATACATAGTTTAAAGTTTTTTTATAATAATAATTATATATGAATGAACACTTTTTAGTAATGTTTTTGTAATTAATAATACAAATATAATAATATTATAGAAACGATAATATGCAAATAAATATTGACAGGTTTTTTTGATCATAATATAAATACATAGTTTAAAGTTTTTTTATAATTATAATTATATATGAATGAACACTTTTTAATAATGTTTTTGTTATGAATAATACATATATAATAATATTATAGGAAGTATAATATACAAATAAATATATATAAATGTTTTTGATCATAATATAAATACATATTTTATAATAATTTTATAATAATAATAATATATGAATGAACACTTTTTAATAATGTTTTTGTTATTAATAATACATATATAATAATATTATAGGAAGGATAATATACAAATAAATATATAAAAATGTTTTTGATCATAATATAAATACATATTTTATAATATTTTTATAATAATAATTATATATGAATGAACACTTTTTAATAATGTTTTTGTTATTAATAATACATATATAATAATATTATAGGAAGGATAATATGCAAATAAATATTCACAGGTTTTTTTATCATAATATAAATACATATTTTAAAGTTTTTTATAATAATAATAATATATGAATGAACACTTTTTAGTAATGTTTTTGTAATTAATAATACAAATATAATAATATTATAGAAACGATAATATGCAAATAAATATTGACAGGTTTTTTTGATCATAATATAAATACATAGTTTAAAGTTTTTTTATAATAATAATTATATATGAATGAACACTTTTTAGTAATGTTTTTGTAATTAATAATACAAATATAATAATATTATAGAAACGATAATATGCAAATAAATATTGACAGGTTTTTTTGATCATAATATAAATACATAGTTTAAAGTTTTTTTATAATTATAATTATATATGAATGAACACTTTTTAATAATGTTTTTGTTATGAATAATACATATATAATAATATTATAGGAAGGATAATATACAAATAAATATATATAAATGTTTTTGATTATAATATAAATACATATTTTATAATATTTTTATAATAATAATTATATATGAATGAACACTTTTTAATAATGTTTTTGTTATTAATAATACATATATAATAATATTATAGGAAGGATAATATACAAATAAATATATATAAATGTTTTTGATCATAATATAAATACATATTTTATAATATTTTTATAATTATAATTATATATGAATGAACACTTTTTAATAATGTTTTTAATAATAATAATACATATATATTAATATTATAGTAAGGATAATATGCAATTAAATATTGACAGGTTTTTTTTATCATATAATAAATACATATTTTAAAATTTTTATATAAAAATAATTATATATGAATGAACAATTTTTAATGATGTTTTTGTAATTAATAATACAAATATAATAATATTATAGAAACGATAATATGAAAATAAATATTGACAGGTTTTTTTGATCATAATATAAATACATAGTTTAATGTTTTTTTATAATTATAATTATATATGAATGAACACTTTTTAATAATGTTTTTGTTATGAATAATACTTATATAATAATATTATAGTAAGGATAATATGCAATTAAATATTGACAGGTTTTTTTATCATAATATAAATACATATTTTATAATTTTTATATAAAAATAATTATATATGAATGAACACTTTTTAATGATGTTTTTGTTATTAATAATACATATATAATAATATTATAGGAAGGATAATATACAAATAAATATATATAAATGTTTTTGATCATAATATAAATACATATTTTATAATATTTTTATAATAATAATTATATATGAATGAACACTTTTGAATAATGTTTTTGTTATTAATAATACATATATAATAATATTATAGGAAGGATAATATACAAATAAATATATATAAATGTTTTTGATCATAATATAAATACATATTTTATAATATTTTTATAATAATAATTATATATGAATGAACACTTTTTAATAATGTTTTTGTTATTAATAATACATATATAATAATATTATAGGAAGGATAATATGCAAATAAATATTCACAGGTTTTTTTATCATAATATAAATACATATTTTAAAGTTTTTTATAATAATAATAATATATGAATGAACACTTTTTAGTAATGTTTTTGTAATTAGTAATACAAATATAATAATATTATAGAAACGATAATATGCAAAAAAATATTGACAGGTTTTTTTGATCATAATATAAATACATAGTTTAAAGTTTTTTTATAATAATAATTATATATGAATGAACACTTTTTAGTAATGTTTTTGTAATTAATAATACAAATATAATAATATTATAGAAACGATAATATGAAAATAAATATTGACAGGTTTTTTTTGATCATAATATAAATACATAGTTTAAAGTTTTTTTATAATTATAATTATATATGAATGAACACTTTTTAATAATGTTTTTGTTATGAATAATACATATATAATAATATTATAGGAAGGATAATATACAAATAAATATATATAAATGTTTTTGATCATAATATAAATACATATTTTATAATATTTTTATAATAATAATAATATATGAATGAACACTTTTTAATAATGTTGTTGTTATGAATAATACATATATAATAATATTATAGGAAGGATAATATACAAATAAATATATAAAAATGTTTTTGATCATAATATAAATACATATTTTATAATATTTTTATAATAATAATTATATATGAATGAACACTTTTTAATAATGTTTTTGTTATTAATAATACATATATAATAATATTATAGGAAGGATAATATACAAATAAATATATATAAATGTTTTTGATCATAATATAAATACATATTTTATAATATTTTTATAATAATAATTATATATGAATGAACACTTTTAATGATGTTTTTGTAATTAATAATACATATATAATAATATTATAGGAAGGATAATATGCAAATAAATATTCACAGTTTTTTTTTATCATAATATAAATACATATTTAAAAGTTTTTTATATTAATAATTATATATGAATGAACACTTTTTAGTAATGTTTTTTGTAATTAATAATACAAATATAATAATATTATAGAAACGATAATATGAAAATAAATATTGACAGGTTTTTTTGATCATAATATAAATACATAGTTTAAAGTTTTTTTTATAATTATAATTATATATGAATGAGAACTTTTTAATAATGTTTTTGTTATGAATAATACATATATAATAATATTATAGGAAGGATAATATACAAATAAATATATAAAAATGTTTTTGATCATAATATAAATACATATTTTATAATATTTTTTTAATTATAATTATATATGAATGAACACTTTTTAATAATGTTTTTAATAATAATAATACATATATATTAATATTATAGTAAGGATAATATGCAATTAAATATTGACAGGTTTTTTTTTATCATAATATAAATACATATTTTATAATTTTTATATAACAATAATTATATATGAATGAACACTTTTTAATGATGTTTTTGTTATTAATAATTCATATATAATAATATTATAGGAAGGATAATATACAAATAAATATATATAAATGTTTTTGATCATAATATAAATACATATTTTATAATATTTTTATAATAATAATTATATATGAATGAACACTTTTGAATAATATTTTTGTTATTAATAATACATATATAATAATATTATAGGAAGGATAATATACAAATAAATATATACAAATGTTTTTGATCATAATATAAATACATATTTTATAATATTTTTATAATAATAATTATATATGAATGAACACTTTTTAATAATGTTTTTGTTATTAATAATACATATATAATAATATTATAGGAAGGATAATATGCAAATAAATATTCACAGGTTTTTTTATCATAATATAAATACATATTTTAAAGTTTTTTATAATAATAATAATATATGAACACTTTTTAGTAATGTTTTTGTAATTAATAATCCAAATATAATAATATTATAGAAACGATAATATGCAAATAAATATTGACAGGTTTTTTTGATCATAATATAAATACATAGTTTAAAGTTTTTTTATAATAATAATTATATATGAATGAACACTTTTTAGTAATGTTTTTGTAATTAATAATACAAATATAATAATATTATAGAAACGATAATATGCAAATAAATATTGACAGGTTTTTTTGATCATAATATAAATACATAGTTTAAAGTTTTTTTATAATAATTATTATATATGAATGAACACTTTTTAGTAATGTTTTTGTAATTAATAATACAAATATAATAATATTATAGAAACGATAATATGCAAATAAATATTGACAGGTTTTTTTGATCATAATATAAATACATAGTTTTAAGTTTTTTTATAATTATAATTTTATATGAATGAACACTTTTTAATAATGTTTTTGTTATGAATAATACATATATAATAATATTATAGGAAGGATAATATACAAATAAATATATATAAATGTTTTTGATCATAATATAAATACATATTTTATAATAATTTTATAATAATAATAATATATGAATGAACACTTTTTAATAATGTTTTTGTTATTAATAATACATATATAATAATATTATAGGAAGGATAATATACAAATAAATATATAAAAATGTTTTTGATCATAATATAAATACATATTTTATAATATTTTTAAAATAATAATTATATATGAATGAACACTTTTTAATAATGTTTTTGTTATTAATAATACATATATAATAATATTATAGGAAGGATAATATGCAAATAAATATTCACAGGTTTTTTTATCATAATATAAATACATATTTTAAAGTTTTTTATAATAATAATAATGTATGAATGAACACTTTTTAGTAATGTTTTTGTAATTAATAATACAAATATAATAATATTATAGGAACGATAATATGCAAATAAATATTGACAGGTTTTTTTATCATAATATAAATACATATTTTAAAGTTTTTTATAATAATAATTATATATGAATGAACACTTTTTAGTAATGTTTTTGTAATTAATAATACAAATATAATAATATTATAGAAACGATAATATGAAAATAAATATTGACAGGTTTTTTTGATCATAATATAAATACATAGTTTAAAGTTTTTTTATAATTATAATTATATATGAATGAACACTTTTTAATAATGTTTTTGTTATGAATAATACATATATAATAATATTATAGGAAGGATAATATACAAATAAATATATATAAATGTTTTTGATCATAATATAAATACATATTTTATAATATTTTTATAATTATAATTATATATGATCAACACTTTTTAATAATGATTTCAATAATAATAATACATATATATTAATATTATAGTAAGGATAATATGCAATTAAATATTGACAGGTTTTTTTTATCATATTATAAATACATATTTTAAAATTTTTATATAAAAATAATTATATATGAATGAACAATTTTTAATGATGTTTTTGTAATTAATAATACATATATAATAATATTATAGGAAGGATAATATGCAAATAAATATTCACAGGTTTTTTTATCATAATATAAATACATATTTTAAAGTTTTTTATAATAATAATTATATATGAATGAACACTTTTTAGTAATGTTTTTGTAATTAATAATACAAATATAATAATATTATAGAAACGATAATATGAAAATAAATATTGACAGGTTTTTTTGATCATAATATAAATACATAGTTTAAAGTTTTTTTATAATTATAATTATATATGAATGAACACTTTTTAATAATGTTTTTGTTATGAATAATACATATATAATAATATTATAGGAAAGATAATATACAAATAAATATATAAAAATGTTTTTGATCATAATATAAATACATATTTTATAATATTTTTATAATTATAATTATATATGAATGAACACTTTTTAATAATGTTTTTAATAATAATAATACATATATATTAATATTATAGTAAGGATAATATGCAATTAAATATTGAAAGGTTTTTTTTATCATAATATAAATACATATTTTATAATTTTTATATAAAAATAATTATATATGAATGAACACTTTTTAATGATGTTTTTGTTATTAATAATACATATATAATAATATTATAGGAAGGATAATATACAAATAAATATATATAAATGTTTTTGATCATAATATAAATACATATTTTATAATATTTTTATAATAATAATTATATATGAATAAACACTTTTGAATAATGTTTTTGTTATTAATAATACATATATAATAATATTATAGGAAGGATAATATACAAATAAATATATATAAATGTTTTTGATCATAATATAAATACATATTTTATAATATTTTTATAATAATAATTATATATGAATGAACACTTTTTAATAATGTTTTTGTTATTAATAATACATATATAATAATATTATAGGAAGGATAATATGCAAATAAATATTCACAGTTTTTTTTATCATAATATAAATACATATTTTATAATATTTTTATAATAATAATTATATATGAATGAACACTTTTTAGTAATGTTTTTGTAATTATTAATACAAATATAATAATATTATAGAAACGATAATATGAAAATAAATATTGACAGGTTTTTTTGATCATAATATAAATACATAGTTTAAAGTTTTTTTATAATTATAATTATATATGAATGAACACTTTTTAATAATGTTTTTGTTATGAATAATACATATATAATAATATTATAGGAAGGATAATATACAAATAAATATATATAAATGTTTTTGATCATAATATAAAAACATATTTTATAATATTTTTATAATTATAATTATATATGAATGAACACTTTTTAATAATGTTTTTAATAATAATAATACATATATATTAATATTATAGTAAGGATAATATGCAATTAAATATTGACAGGTTTTTTTTATCATAATATTAATACATATTTTAAAATTTTTATATAAAAATAATTATATATGAATGAACACTTTTTAATGATGTTTTTGTAATTAATAATACATATATAATAATATTATAGGAAGGATAATATGCAAATAAATATTCACAGGTTTTTTTTATCATAGTATAAATACATATTTTAAATTTTTTTTTAATAATAATTATATATGAATGAACACTTTTTAGTAATGTTTTTTTTTTGTAATTTTTAATTTAATACAAATATAATAATATTATAGAAACGATAATATGAAAATAAATATTGACAGGTTTTTTTGATCATAATATAAATACATAGTTTAAAGTTTTTTTATAATTATATTTATATATGAATGAACACTTTTTAATAATGTTTTTGTTATGAATAATACATATATAATAATATTATAGGAAGGATAATATACAAATAAATATATAAAAATGTTTTTGATCATAATATAAATACATATTTTATAATATTTTAATAATTATATATATATGAATGAACACTTTTTAATAATGTTTTTAATAATAATAATACATATATATTAATATTATAGTAAGGATAATAAGCAGTTAAATATTGACAGGTTTTTTTTATAATAATATAAATACATATTTTATAATTTTTATATAAAAATAATTATATATGAATGAACACTTTTTAATGATGTTTTTGTTATTAATAACACATATATAATAATATTATAGGAAGGATAATATACAAATAAATATATATAAATGTTTTTGATCATAATATAAATACATATTTTATAATATTTTTATAATAATAATTATATATGAATGAACACTTTTGAATAATGTTTTTGTTATTAATAATTTATATATAATAATATTATAGGAAGGATAATATACAAATAAATATATATAAATGTTTTTGATCATAATATAAATACATATTTTATAATATTTTTATAATAATAATTATATATGAATGAACACTTTTTAATAATGTTTTTGTTATTAATAATACATATATAATAATATTATAGGAAGAATAATATGCAAATAAATATTCACAGGTTTTTTTATCATAATATAAATACATATTTTAAAGTTTTTTATAATAATAATAATATATGAATGAACACTTTTTAGTAATGTTTTTGTAATTAATAATCCAAATATAATAATATTATAGAAACGATAATATGGAAATAAATATTGACAGGTTTTTTTGATCATAATATAAATACATAGTTTAAAGTTTTTTTATAATAATAATTATATATGAATGAACACTTTTTAGTAATGTTTTTGTAATTAATAATACAAATATAATAATATTATAGAAACGATTATATGCAAATAAATATTGACAGGTTTTTTTGATCATAATATATATACATAGTTTAAAGTTTTTTTATAATTATAATTATATATGAATGAACACTTTTTAATAATGTTTTTGTTATGAATAATACATATATAATAATATTATAGGAAGGATAATATACAAATAAATATATATAAATGTTTTTGATCATAATATAAATACATATTTTATAATATTTTTATAATAATAATTATATATGAATGAACACTTTTTAATAATGTTTTTGTTATGAATAATACATATATAATAATATTATAGGAAGGATAATATACAAATAAATATATATAAATGTTTTTGGTCATAATATAAATACATATTTTATAATATTTTTATAATAATAATTATATATGAATGAACACTTTTTAATAATGTTTTTGTTATTAATAATACATATATAATGATATTATAGGAAGGATAATATACAAATAAATATATATAAATGTTTTTGATCATAATATAAATACATATTTTATAATATTTTTATAATAATAATTATATATGAATGAACACTTTTTAATGATGTTTTTGTAATTAATAATACATATATAATAATATTATAGGAAGGATAATATGCAAATAAATATTCACAGTTTTTTTTATCATAATATAAATACATATTTTATAATATTTTTATAATAATAATTATATATGAATGAACACTTTTTAATGATGTTTTTGTTATTAATAATACATATATAATAATATTATAGGAAGGATAATATACAAATAAATGTATATAAATGTTTTTGATCATAATATAAATACATATTTTATAATATTTTTATAATAATAATTTTATATGAATGAACACTTTTGAATAATGTTTTTGTTATTAATAATACATATATAATAATATTATAGGAAGAATAATATACAAATAAATATATATAAATGTTTTTGATCATAATATAAATACATATTTTATAATATTTTTATAATAATAATTATATATGAATGAACACTTTTTAATGATGTTTTTGTAATTAATAATACATATATAATAATATTATAGGAAGGATAATATGCAAATAAATATTCACAGTTTTTTTTATCATAATATAAATACATATTTTAAAGTTTTTTATAATAATAATTATATATGAATGAACACTTTTTAGTAATGTTTTTGTAATTAATAATACAAATATAATAATATTATAGAAACGATAATATGCAAATAAATATTGACAGGTTTTTTGATCATAATATAAATACATAGTTTAAAGTTTTTTTATAATTATAATTATATATGAATGAACACTTTTTAATAATGTTTTTGTTATGAATAATACATATATAATAATATTATAGAAAGGATAATATACAAATAAATATATATAAATGTTTTTGATCATAATATAAATACATATTTTATAATATTTTTATAATAATAATAATATATGAATGAACACTTTTTAATAATGTTTTTGTTATTAATAATACATATATAATAATATTATAGGAAGGATAATATACAAATAAATATATATAAATGTTTTTGATCATAATATAAAAACATATTTTATAATATTTTTATAATAATAATTATATATGAATGAACACTTTTTAATAATGTTTTTGTTATTAATAATACATATATAATAATATTATAGGAAGGATAATATACAAATAAATATATATAAATGTTTTTGATCATAATATAAATACATATTTTATAATATTTTTATAATTATAATTATATATGAATGAACACTTTTTAATAATGTTTTTGTTATTAATAATACATATATAATAATATTATAGGAAGGATAATATACAAATAAATATATATAAATGTTTTTGATCATAATATAAATACATATTTTATAATATTTTTATAATAATAATTACATATGAATGAACACTTTTTAATAATGTTTTTGTTATTAATAATACATATATAATAATATTATAGGAAGGATAATATACAAATAAATATATATAAATGTTTTTGATCATAATATAAATACATATTTTATAATATTTTTTATAATTATAATTATATATGAATGAACTCTTTTTAATAATATTTTTAATAATAATAATACATATATATTAATATTATAGGAAGGATAATATGCAATTAAATATTGACAGGTTTTTTTTATCATAATATAAATACATATTTTAAATCTTTTTATAATAATAATTATATATGAATGAACACTTTTTAATGATGTTTTTGTAATTAATAATCCAAATATAATAATATTATAGAAACGATAATATGGAAATAAATATTGACAGGTTTTTTTGATCATAATATAAATACATAGTTTAAAGTTTTTTTATAATAATAATTATATATGAATGAACACTTTTTAGTAATGTTTTTGTAATTAATAATACAAATATAATAATATTATAGAAACGATAATATGCAAATAAATATTGACAGTTTTTTTTATCATAATATAAATACATAGTTTAAAGTTTTTTTATAATTATAATTATATATGAAAGAACACTTTTTAATAATGTTTTTGTTATGAATAATACATATATAATAATATTATAGGAAGGATAATATACAAATAAATATATATAAATGTTTTTGATCATAATATAAATACATATTTTATAATATTTTTATAATAATAATTATATATGAATGAACACTTTTTAATAATGTTTTTGTTATGAATAATACATATATAATAATATTATAGGAAGGATAATATACAAATAAATATATATAAATGTTTTTGATCATAATATAAATACATATTTTATAATATTTTTATAATAATAATTATATATGAATGAACACTTTTTAATAATGTTTTTGTTATTAATAATACATATATAATGATATTATAGGAAGGATAATATACAAATAAATATATATAAATGTTTTTGATCATAATATAAATACATATTTTATAATATTTTTATGATTATAATTATATATGAATAAACACTTTTTAATAATGTTTTTAATAATAATAATACATATATATTAATATTATAGTAAGGATAATATGCAATTAAATATTGACAGGTTTTTTTTATCATAATATAAATACATATTTTAAAATTTTTATATAAAAATAATTATATATGAATGAACACTTTTTAATGATGTTTTTGTTATTAATAATACATATATAATAATATTATAGGAAGGATAATATACAAATAAATATATATAAATGTTTTTGATCATAATATAAATACATATTTTATAATATTTTTATAATAATAATTATATATGAATGAACACTTTTTAATGATGTTTTTGTAATTAATAATACATATATAATAATATTATAGTAAGGATAATATGCAATTAAATATTGACAGGTTTTTTTTATCATAATATAAATACATATTTTAAAATTTTTATATAAAAATAATTTTATATGAATGAACACTTTTTAATGATGTTTTTGTAATTAATAATACATATATAATAATATTATAGGAAGGATAATATGCAAATAAATATTCACAGGTTTTTTTTATCATAATATAAATACATATTTTAAAGTTTTTTATAATAATAATTATATATGAATGAACACTTTTTAGTAATGTTTTTGTAATTAATAATACAAATATAATAATATTATAGAAACGATAATATGAAAATAAATATTGACAGGTTTTTTTGATCATAATATAAATACATAGTTTAAAGTTTTTTTATAATTATAATTATATATGAATGAACACTTTTTAATAATGTTTTTGTTATGAATAATACATATATAATAATATTATAGTAAGGATAATATGCAATTAAATATTGACAGGTTTTTTTTATCATAATATAAATACATATTTTATAATTTTTATATAATAATAATTATATATGAATGAACACTTTTTAATGATGTTTTTGTTATTAATAATACATATATAATAATATTATAGGAAGAATAATATACAAATAAATATATATAAATGTTTTTGATCATAATATAAATACATATTTTATAATATTTTTATAATAATAATTATATATGAATGAACACTTTTGAATAATGTTTTTGTTATTAATAATACATATATAATAATATTAAAGGAAGGATAATATACAAATAAATATATATAAATGTTTTTGTTATTAATAATACATATATAATAATATTATAGGAAGGATAATATGCAAATAAATATTCACAGGTTTTTTTGATCATAATATAAATACATATTTTAAAGATTTTTTATAATAATAATAATATATGAATGAACACTTTTTATTAATGTTTTTGTAATTAATAATACAAATATAATAATATTATAGAAACGATAATATGCAAAAAAATATTGACAGGTTTTTTTGATCATAATATAAATACATAGTTTAAAGTTTTTTTATAATAATTATTATATATGAATGAACACTTTTTAGTAATGTTTTTGTAATTAATAATACAAATATAATAATATTATAGAAACGATAATATGCAAATAAATATTGACAGGTTTTTTTGATCATAATATAAATACATAGTTTAAAGTTTTTTTATAATTATAATTATATATGAATGAACACTTTTTAATAATGTTTTTGTTATGAATAATACATATATAATAATATTATAGGAAGGATAATATACAAATAAATATATATAAATGTTTTTGATCATAATATAAATACATATTTTATAATATTTTTATAATAATAATAATATATGAATGAACACTTTTTAATAATGTTTTTGTTATTAATAATACATATATAATAATATTATAGGAAGGATAATATACAAATAAATATATATAAATGTTTTTGATCATAATATAAATACATATTTTATAATATTTTTATAATAATAATTATATATGAATGAACACTTTTTAATGATGTTTTTGTAATTAATAATACATATATAATAATATTATAGGAAGGATAATATGCAAATAAATATTCACAGTTTTTTTTTATCATAATATAAATACATATTTAAAAGTTTTTTATAATAATAATTATATATGAATGAACACTTTTTAGTAATGTTTTTGTAATTAATAATACAAATATAATAATATTATAGAAACGATAATATGAAAATAAATATTGACAGGTTTTTTTGATCATAATATAAATACATAGTTTAAAGTTTTTTTATAATTATAATTATATATGAATGAACACTTTTTAATAATGTTTTTGTTATGAATAATACATATATAATAATATTATAGGAAGGATAATATACAAATAAATATATAAAAATGTTTTTGATCATAATATAAATACATATTTTATAATATTTTTATAATTATAATTATATATGAATGAACACTTTTTAATAATGTTTTTAATAATAATAATACATATATATTAATATTATAGTAAGGATAATATGCAATTAAATATTGACAGGTTTTTTTTATCATAAAATAAATACACATTTTATAATTTTTATATAAAAATAATTATATATGAATGAACACTTTTCATAATATAAATACATATTTTATAATATTTTTATAATTATAATAATATATGAATGAACACTTTTTAATAATGTTTTTAATAATAATAATACATATATATTAATATTATAGTAAGGATAATATGCAATTAAATATTGAAAGGTTTTTTTTTATCATAATATAAATACATATTTTATAATTTTTATATAAAAATAATTATATATGAATGAACACTTTTTAATGATGTTTTTGTTATTAATAATACATATATAATAATATTATAGGAAGGATAATATACAAATAAATATATATAAATGTTTTTGATCATAATATAAATACATATTTTATAATATTTTTATAATAATAATTATATATGAATAAACACTTTTGAATAATGTTTTTGTTATTAATAATACATATATAATAATATTATAGGAAGGATAATATACAAATAAATATATATAAATGTTTTTGATCATAATATAAATACATATTTTATAATATTTTTATAATAATAATTATATATGAATGAACACTTTTTAATAATGTTTTTGTTATTAATAATACATATATAATAATATTATAGGAAGGATAATATGCAAATAAATATTCACAGGTTTTTTTGATCATAATATAAATACATAGTTTAAAGTTTTTTTATAATAATAATTATATATGAATGAACACTTTTTAGTAATTTTTTTGTAATTAATAATACAAATATAATAATATTATAGAAACGATAATATGCAAATAAATATTGACAGGTTTTTTTGATCATAATATAAATACATAGTTTAAAGTTTTTTTATAATTATAATTATATATGAATGAACACTTTTTAATAATGTTTTTGTTATGAATAATACATATATAATAATATTATAGGAAGGATAATATACAAATAAATATATATAAATGTTTTTGATCATAATATAAATACATATTTTATAATATTTTTATAATAATAATAATATATGAATGAACACTTTTTAATAATGTTTTTGTTATGAATAATACATATATAATAATATTATAGGAAGGATAATATACAAATAAATATATATAAATGTTTTTGATCATAATATAAATACTTATTTTATAATATTTTTATAATAATAATTATATATGAATGAACACTTTTTAATAATGTTTTTGTTATTAATAATACATATATAATAATATTATAGGAAGGATAATATACAAATAAATATATATAAATGTTTTTGATCATAATATAAATACATATTTTATAATATTTTTATAATTATAATTATATATGAATGAACACTTTTTAATAATGTTTTTAATAATAATAATACATATATATTAATATTATAGTAAGGATAATATGCAATTAAATATTGACAGGTTTTTTTTTATCATAATATAAATACATATTTTAAAATTTTTATATAAAAATAATTATATATAAATGAACACTTTTTAATGATGTTTTTGTTTTTAATAATACATATATAATAATATTATAGGAAGGATAATATACAAATAAATATATATAAATGTTTTTGATCATAATATAAATACATATTTTTAATATTTTTATAATAATAATTTTATATGAATGAACACTTTTTAATAATGTTTTTGTTATTAATAATACATATATAATAATATTATAGGAAGGATAATATGCAAATAAATATTCACAGGTTTTTTTGATCATAATATAAATACATAGTTTAAAGTTTTTTTATAATAATAATTATATATGAATGAACACTTTTTAGTAATTTTTTTGTAATTAATAATACAAATATAATAATATTATAGAAACGATAATATGCAAATAAATATTGACAGGTTTTTTTGATCATAATATAAATACATAGTTTAAAGTTTTTTTATAATTATAATTATATATGAATGAACACTTTTTAATAATGTTTTTGTTATGAATTATACATATATAATAATATTATAGGAAGGATAATATACAAATAAATATATATAAATGTTTTTGATCATAATATAAATACATATTTTATAATATTTTTATAATAATAATAATATATAAATGAACACTTTTTAATAATGTTTTTGTTATGAATAATACATATATAATAATATTATAGGAAGGATAATATACAAATAAATATATATAAATGTTTTTGATCATAATATAAATACATATTTTATAATATTTTTATAATAATAATTATATATGAATGAACACTTTTTAATAATGTTTTTGTTATTAATAATACATATATAATAATATTATAGGAAGGATAATATACAAATAAATATATATAAATGTTTTTGATCATAATATAAATACATATTTTATAATATTTTTATAATTATAATTATATATGAATGAACACTTTTTAATAATGTTTTTAATAATAATAATACATATATATTAATATTATAGTAAGGATAATATGCAATTAAATATTGACAGGTTTTTTTTATCATAATATAAATACATATTTTAAAATTTTTATATAAAAATAATTATATATAAATGAACACTTTTTAATGATGTTTTTGTTTTTAATAATACATATATAATAATATTATAGGAAGGATAATATACAAATAAATATATATAAATGTTTTTGATCATAATATAAATACATATTTTTAATATTTTTATAATAATAATTTTATATGAATGAATACTTTTGAATAATGTTTTTGTTTTTAATAATACATATATAATAATATTATAGGAAGGATAATATACAAATAATTATATATAAATGTTTTTGATCATAATATAAATACATATTTTATAATATTTTTATAATAATAATGATATATGAATGAACACTTTTTAATGATGTTTTTGTAATTAATAATACATATATAATAATATTATAGGAAGGATAATATGCAAATAAATATTCACAGTTTTTTTTTATCATAATATAAATACATATTTTATAATATTTTTATAATAATAATTATATATGAATGAACACTTTTTAGTAATGTTTTTGTAATTAATAATACAAATATAATAATATTATAGAAACGATAATATGCAAATAAATATTGACAGGTTTTTTTGATCATAATATAAATACATAGTTTAAAGTTTTTTTATAATTATAATTATATATGAATGAACACTTTTTAATAATGTTTTTGTTATGAATAATGCATATATAATAATATTATAGGAAGGATAATATACAAATAAATATATATAAATGTTTTTGATCATAATATAAAAACATATTTTATAATATTTTTATAATTATAATTATATATGAATGAACACTTTTTAATAATGTTTTTAATAATAATAATACATATATATTAATATTATAGTAAGGATAATATGCAATTAAATATTGACAGGTTTTTTTATCATAATATTAATACATATTTTAAAATTTTTATATAAAAATAATTATATATGAATGAACACTTTTTAATGATGTTTTTGTAATTAATAATACATATATAATAATATTATAGGAAGGATAATATGCAAATAAATATTCACAGGTTTTTTTTATCATAGTATAAATACATATTTTAAATTTTTTTTTTAATAATAATTATATATGAATGAACACTTTTTAGTAATGTTTTTGTAATTAATAATACAAATATAATAATATTATAGAAACGATAATATGAAAATAAATATTGACAGGTTTTTTTGATCATAATATAAATACATAGTTTAAAGTTTTTTTATAATTATATTTATATATGAATGAACACTTTTTAATAATGTTTTTGTTATGAATAATACATATATAATAATATTATAGGAAGGATAATATACAAATAAATATATAAAAATGTTTTTGATCATAATATAAATACATATTTTATAATATTTTTATAATTATAATTATATATGAATGAACACTTTTTAATAATGTTTTTAATAATAATAATACATATATATTAATATTATAGTAAGGATAATAAGCAATTAAATATTGACAGGTTTTTTTTATAATAATATAAATACATATTTTATAATTTTTATATAAAAATAATTATATATGAATGAACACTTTTTAATAATGTTTTTTTTATTAATAATACATATATAATAATATTATAGGAAGGATAATATACAAATAAATATATATAAATGTTTTTGATCATAATATAAATACATATTTTATAATATTTTTATAATAATAATTATATATGAATGAACACTTTTTAATAATGTTTTTGTTATTAATAATACATATATAATAATATTATAGGAAGAATAATATGCAAATAAATATTCACAGGTTTTTTTATCATAATATAAATACATATTTTAAAGTTTTTTATAATAATAATAATATATGAATGAACACTTTTTAGTAATGTTTTTGTAATTAATAATCCAAATATAATAATATTATAGAAACGATAATATGGAAATAAATATTGACAGGTTTTTTTGATCATAATATAAATACATAGTTTAAAGTTTTTTTATAATAATAATTATATATGAATGAACACTTTTTAGTAATGTTTTTGTAATTAATAATACAAATATAATAATATTATAGAAACGATAATATGCAAATAAATATTGACAGGTTTTTTTTATCATAATATAAATACATAGTTTAAAGTTTTTTTATAATTATAATTATATATGAATGAACACTTTTTAATAATGTTTTTGTTATGAATAATACATATATAATAATATTATAGGAAGGATAATATACAAATAAATATATATAAATGTTTTTGATCATAATATAAATACATATTTTATAATATTTTTATAATAATAATTATATATGAATGAACACTTTTTAATAATGTTTTTGTTATGAATAATACATATATAATAATATTATAGGAAGGATAATATACAAATAAATATATATAAATGTTTTTGATCATAATATAAATACATATTTTATAATATTTTTATAATAATAATTATATATGAATGAACAATTTTTAATAATGTTTTTGTTATTAATAATACATATATAATGATATTATAGGAAGGATAATATACAAATAAATATATATATAAATGTTTTTGATCATAATATAAATACATATTTTATAATATTTTTATAATTATAATTATATATGAATGAACACTTTTGAATAATGTTTTTAATAATAATAATACATATATATTAATATTATAGTAAGGATAATATGCAATTAAATATTGAGAGGTTTTTTTATCATAATATAAATACATATTTTAAAATTTTTATATAAAAATAATTATATATGAATAAACACTTTTTAATGATGTTTTTGTTATTAATAATACATATATAATAATATTATAGGAAGGATAATATACAAATAAATATATATAAATGTTTTTGATCATAATATAAATACATATTTTATAATATTTTTATAATAATAATTTTATATGAATGAACACTTTTGAATAATGTTTTTGTTATTAATAATACATATATAATGATATTATAGGAAGGATAATATGCAAATAAATATTCACAGTTTTTTTTTTATCATAATATAAATACATATTTTAAAGTTTTTTATAATAATAATTATATATGAATGAACACTTTTTAGTAATGTTTTTGTAATTAATAATACAAATATAATAATATTATAGAAACGATAATATGCAAATAGATATTGACAGGTTTTTTTGAACATAATATAAATACATAGTTTAAAGTTTTTTTATAATAATAATTATATATGAATGAACACTTTTTAGTAATGTTTTTGTAATTAATAATACAAATATAATAATATTATAGAAACGATAATATGCAAATAAATATTGACAGGTTTTTTGATCATAATATAAATACATAGTTTAAAGTTTTTTTATAATTATAATTATATATGAATGAACACTTTTTAATAATGTTTTTGTTATGAATAATACATATATAATAATATTATAGAAAGGATAATATACAAATAAATATATATAAATGTTTTTGATCATAATATAAATACATATTTTATAATATTTTTATAATAATAATAATATATGAATGAACACTTTTTAATAATGTTTTTGTTATTAATAATACATATATAATAATATTATAGGAAGGATAATATACAAATAAATATATATAAATGTTTTTGATCATAATATAAAAACATATTTTATAATATTTTTATAATAATAATTATATATGAATGAACACTTTTTAATAATGTTTTTGTTATTAATAATACATATATAATAATATTATAGGAAGGATAATATACAAATAAATATATATAAATGTTTTTGATCATAATATAAATACATATTTTATAATATTTTTATAATTATAATTATATATGAATGAACACTTTTTAATAATGTTTGTGTTATTAATAATACATATATAATAATATTATAGGAAGGATAATATACAAATAAATATATATAAATGTTTTTGATCATAATATAAATACATATTTTATAATATTTTTATAATAATAATTACATATGAATGAACACTTTTTAATAATGTTTTTGTTATTAATAATACATATATAATAATATTATAGGAAGGATAATATACAAATAAATATATATAAATGTTTTTGATCATAATATAAATACATATTTTATAATATTTTTTATAATTATAATTATATATGAATGAACACTTTTTAATAATGTTTTTAATAATAATAATACATATATATTAATATTATAGGAAGGATAATATGCAATTAAATATTGACAGGTTTTTTTTATCATAATATAAATACATATTTTAAATCTTTTTATAATAATAATTATATATGAATGAACACTTTTTAGTAATGTTTTTGTAATTAATAATACAAATATAATAATATTATAGAAACGATAATATGAAAATAAATATTGACAGGTTTTTTTGATCATAATATAAATACATAGTTTAAAGTTTTTTTTTATAATTATAATTATATATGAATGAACACTTTTTAATAATGTTTTTGTTATGAATAATACATATATAATAATATTATAGGAAGGATAATATACAAATAAATATAAATAAATGTTTTTGATCATAATATAAAAACATATTTTATAATATTTTTATAATTATAATTATATATGAATGAACACTTTTTAATAATGTTTTTAATAATAATAATACATATATATTAATATTATAGTAAGGATAATATGCAATTAAATATTGACAGGTTTTTTTTATCATAATATAAATACATATTTTAAAATTTTTATATAAAAATAATTATATATGAATGAACACTTTTTAATAATGTTTTTGTAATTAATAATACATATATAATAATATTATAGGAAGGATAATATGCAAATAAATATTCACAGGTTTTTTTTATCATAGTATAAATACATATTTTAAATTTTTTTTTAATAATAATTATATATGAATGAACACTTTTTAGTAATGTTTTTGTAATTAATAATACAAATATAATAATATTATAGAAACGATAATATGAAAATAAATATTGACAGGTTTTTTTGATCATAATATAAATACATAGTTTAAAGTTTTTTTATAATTATATTTATATATGAATGAACACTTTTTAATAATGTTTTTGTTATGAATAATACATATATAATAATATTATAGGAAGGATAATATACAAATAAATATATAAAAATGTTTTTGATCATAATATAAATACATATTTTATAATATTTTTATAATTATAATTATATATGAATGAACACTTTTTAATAATGTTTTTAATAATAATAATACATATATATTAATATTATAGTAAGGATAATATGCAATTAAATATTGACAGGTTTTTTTTATAATAATATAAATACATATTTTATAATTTTTATATAAAAATAATTATATATGAATGAACACTTTTTAATGATGTTTTTGTTATTAATAATACATATATAATAATATTATAGGAAGGATAATATACAAATAAATATATATAAATGTTTTTGATCATAATATAAATACATATTTTATAATATTTTTATAATAATAATTATATATGAATGAACACTTTTGAATAATGTTTTTGTTATTAATAATATATATATAATAATATTATAGGAAGGATAATATACAAATAAATATATATAAATGTTTTTGATCATAATATAAATACATATTTTATAATATTTTTATAATAATAATTATATATGAATGAACACTTTTTAATAATGTTTTTGTTATTAATAATACATATATAATAATATTATAGGAAG
Organism: Macrosteles quadrilineatus; assembly: GCF_028750875.1. Lineage (NCBI taxonomy): Eukaryota > Metazoa > Arthropoda > Insecta > Hemiptera > Cicadellidae > Macrosteles > Macrosteles quadrilineatus. The sequence continues at coordinate 92,038 of NW_026542798.1, read as the reverse complement.
AATAATATGCAAATAAATATTCACAGGTTTTTTTATCATAATATAAATACATATTTTAAAGTTTTTTATAATAATAATAATATATGAATGAACACTTTTTAGTAATGTTTTTGTAATTAATAATCCAAATATAATAATATTATAGAAACGATAATATGGAAATAAATATTGACAGGTTTTTTTGATCATAATATAAATACATAGTTTAAAGTTTTTTTATAATAATAATTATATATGAATGAACACTTTTTAGTAATGTTTTTGTAATTAATAATACAAATATAATAATATTATAGAAACGATAATATGCAAATAAATATTGACAGGTTTTTTTGATCATAATATAAATACATAGTTTAAAGTTTTTTTATAATTATAATTATATATGAATGAACACTTTTTAATAATGTTTTTGTTATGAATAATACATATATAATAATATTATAGGAAGGATAATATACAAATAAATATACATAAATGTTTTTGATCATAATATAAATACATATTTTATAATATTTTTATAATAATAATTATATATGAAGGAACACTTTTTAATAATGTTTTTGTTATGAATAATACATATATAATAATATTATAGGAAGGATAATATACAAATAAATATATATAAATGTTTTTGATCATAATATAAATACATATTTTATAATATTTTTATAATAATAATTATATATAAATGAACACTTTTTAATAATGTTTTTGTTATTAATAATACATATATAATGATATTATAGGAAGGATAATATACAAATAAATATATATAAATGTTTTTGATCATAATATAAATACATATTTTATAATATTTTTATGATTATAATTATATATGAATGAACACTTTTTAATAATGTTTTTAATAATAATAATACATATATATTAATATTATAGCAAGGATAATATGCAATTAAATATTGACAGGTTTTTTTTATCATAATATAAATACATATTTTAAAATTTTTATATAAAAATAATTATATATGAATAAACACTTTTTAATGATGTTTTTGTTATTAATAATACATATATAATAATATTATAGGAAGGATAATATACAAATAAATATATATAAATGTTTTTGATCATAATATAAATACATATTTTATAATATTTTTATAATAATAATTTTATATGAATGAACACTTTTGAATAATGTTTTTGTTATTAATAATACATATATAATGATATTATAGGAAGGATAATATGCAAATAAATATTCACAGTTTTTTTTTTATCATAATATAAATACATATTTTAAAGTTTTTTATAATAATAATTATATATGAATGAACACTTTTTAGTAATGTTTTTGTAATTAATAATACAAATATAATAATATTATAGAAACGATAATATGCAAATAGATATTGACAGGTTTTTTTGAACATAATATAAATACATAGTTTAAAGTTTTTTTATAATAATAATTATATATGAATGAACACTTTTTAGTAATGTTTTTGTAATTAATAATACAAATATAATAATATTATAGAAACGATAATATGCAAATAAATATTGACAGGTTTTTTGATCATAATATAAATACATAGTTTAAAGTTTTTTTATAATTATAATTATATATGAATGAACACTTTTTAATAATGTTTTTGTTATGAATAATACATATATAATAATATTATAGAAAGGATAATATACAAATAAATATATATAAATGTTTTTGATCATAATATAAATACATATTTTATAATATTTTTATAATAATAATAATATATGAATGAACACTTTTTAATAATGTTTTTGTTATTAATAATACATATATAATAATATTATAGGAAGGATAATATACAAATAAATATATATAAATGTTTTTGATCATAATATAAAAACATATTTTATAATATTTTTATAATAATAATTATATATGAATGAACACTTTTTAATAATGTTTTTGTTATTAATAATACATATATAATAATATTATAGGAAGGATAATATACAAATAAATATATATAAATGTTTTTGATCATAATATAAATACATATTTTATAATATTTTTATAATTATAATTATATATGAATGAACACTTTTTAATAATGTTTTTGTTATTAATAATACATATATAATAATATTATAGGAAGGATAATATACAAATAAATATATATAAATGTTTTTGATCATAATATAAATACATATTTTATAATATTTTTATAATAATAATTACATATGAATGAACACTTTTTAATAATGTTTTTGTTATTAATAATACATATATAATAATATTATAGGAAGGATAATATACAAATAAATATATATAAATGTTTTTGATCATTATATAAATACATATTTTATAATATTTTTTATAATTATAATTATATATGAATGAACACTTTTTAATAATGTTTTTAATAATAATAATACATATATATTAATATTATAGGAAGGATAATATGCAATTAAATATTGACAGGTTTTTTTTATCATAATATAAATACATATTTTAAATCTTTTTATAATAATAATTATATATGAATGAACACTTTTTAGTAATGTTTTTGTAATTAATAATACAAATATAATAATATTATAGAAACGATAATATGAAAATAAATATTGACAGGTTTTTTTGATCATAATATAAATACATAGTTTAAAGTTTTTTTTTATAATTATAATTATATATGAATGAACACTTTTTAATAATGTTTTTGTTATGAATAATACATATATAATAATATTATAGGAAGGATAATATACAAATAAATATAAATAAATGTTTTTGATCATAATATAAAAACATATTTTATAATATTTTTATAATTATAATTATATATGAATGAACACTTTTTAATAATGTTTTTAATAATAATAATACATATATATTAATATTATAGTAAGGATAATATGCAATTAAATATTGACAGGTTTTTTTTATCATAATATAAATACATATTTTAAAATTTTTATATAAAAATAATTATATATGAATGAACACTTTTTAATAATGTTTTTGTAATTAATAATACATATATAATAATATTATAGGAAGGATAATATGCAAATAAATATTCACAGGTTTTTTTTATCATAGTATAAATACATATTTTAAATTTTTTTTTAATAATAATTATATATGAATGAACACTTTTTAGTAATGTTTTTGTAATTAATAATACAAATATAATAATATTATAGAAACGATAATATGAAAATAAATATTGACAGGTTTTTTTGATCATAATATAAATACATAGTTTAAAGTTTTTTTATAATTATATTTATATATGAATGAACACTTTTTAATAATGTTTTTGTTATGAATAATACATATATAATAATATTATAGGAAGGATAATATACAAATAAATATATAAAAATGTTTTTGATCATAATATAAATACATATTTTATAATATTTTTATAATTATAATTATATATGAATGAACACTTTTTAATAATGTTTTTAATAATAATAATAAATATATATTAATATTATAGTAAGGATAATAAGCAATTAAATATTGACAGGTTTTTTTTATAATAATATAAATACATATTTTATAATTTTTATATAAAAATAATTATATAGGAATGAACACTTTTTAATGATGTTTTTGTTATTAATAATACATATATAATAATATTATAGGAAGGATAATATACAAATAAATATATATAAATGTTTTTGATCATAATATAAATACATATTTTATAATATTTTTATAATAATAATTATATATGAATGAACACTTTTGAATAATGTTTTTGTTATTAATAATATATATATAATAATATTATAGGAAGGATAATATACAAATAAATATATATAAATGTTTTTGATCATAATATAAATACATATTTTATAATATTTTTATAATAATAATTATATATGAATGAACACTTTTTAATAATGTTTTTGTTATTAATAATACATATATAATAATATTATAGGAAGAATAATATGCAAATAAATATTCACAGGTTTTTTTATCATAATATAAATACATATTTTAAAGTTTTTTATAATAATAATAATATATGAATGAACACTTTTTAGTAATGTTTTTGTAATTAATAATCCAAATATAATAATATTATAGAAACGATAATATGGAAATAAATATTGACAGGTTTTTTTGATCATAATATAAATACATAGTTTAAAGTTTTTTTATAATAATAATTATATATGAATGAACACTTTTTAGTAATGTTTTTGTAATTAATAATACAAATATAATAATATTATAGAAACGATAATATGCAAATAAATATTGACAGGTTTTTTTGATCATAATATAAATACATAGTTTAAAGTTTTTTTATAATTATAATTATATATGAATGAACACTTTTTAATAATGTTTTTGTTATGAATAATACATATATAATAATATTATAGGAAGGATAATATACAAATAAATATACATAAATGTTTTTGATCATAATATAAATACATATTTTATAATATTTTTATAATAATAATTATATATGAAGGAACACTTTTTAATAATGTTTTTGTTATGAATAATACATATATAATAATATTATAGGAAGGATAATATACAAATAAATATATATAAATGTTTTTGATCATAATATAAATACATATTTTATAATATTTTTATAATAATAATTATATATAAATGAACACTTTTTAATAATGTTTTTGTTATTAATAATACATATATAATGATATTATAGGAAGGATAATATACAAATAAATATATATAAATGTTTTTGATCATAATATAAATACATATTTTATAATATTTTTATGATTATAATTATATATGAATGAACACTTTTTAATAATGTTTTTAATAATAATAATACATATATATTAATATTATAGCAAGGATAATATGCAATTAAATATTGACAGGTTTTTTTTATCATAATATAAATACATATTTTAAAATTTTTATATAAAAATAATTATATATGAATGAACACTTTTTAATGATGTTTTTGTTATTAATAATACATATATAATAATATTATAGGAAGGATAATATACAAATAAATATATATAAATGTTTTTGATCATAATATAAATACATATTTTATAATATTTTTATAATAATAATTTTATATGAATGAACACTTTTGAATAATGTTTTTGTTATTAATAATACATATATAATAATATTATAGGAAGGATAATATACAAATAAATATATATAAATGTTTTTGATCATAATATAAATACATATTTTATAATATTTTTATAATAATAATTATATATGAATGAACACTTTTTAATGATGTTTTTGTAATTAATAATACATATATAATAATATTATAGGAAGGATAATATGCAAATAAATATTCACAGTTTTTTTTTATCATAATATAAATACATATTTTAAAGTTTTTTATAATAATAATTATATATGAATGAACACTTTTTAGTAATGTTTTTGTAATTAATAATACAAATATAATAATATTATAGAAACGATAATATGCAAATAGATATTGACAGGTTTTTTTGAACATAATATAAATACATAGTTTAAAGTTTTTTTATAATAATAATTATATATGAATGAACACTTCTTAGTAATGTTTTTGTAATTAATAATACAAATATAATAATATTATAGAAACGATAATATGCAAATAAATATTGACAGGTTTTTTGATCATAATATAAATACATAGTTTAAAGTTTTTTTATAATTATAATTATATATGAATGAACACTTTTTAATAATGTTTTTGTTATGAATAATACATATATAATAATATTATAGGAAGGATAATATACAAATAAATATATAAAAATGTTTTTGATCATAATATAAATACATATTTTATAATATTTTTATAATAATAATTACATATGAATGAACACTTTTTAATAATGTTTTTGTTATTAATAATACATATATAATAATATTATATTAAGGATAATATACAAATAAATATATATAAATGTTTTTGATCATAATATAAATACATATTTTATAATATTTTTTATAATTATAATTATATATGAATGAACACTTTTTAATAATGTTTTTAATAATAATAATACATATATATTAATATTATAGGAAGGATAATATGCAATTAAATATTGACAGGTTTTTTTTATCATAATATAAATACATATTTTAAATATTTTTATAATAATAATTATATATGAATGAACACTTTTTAATAATGTTTTTGTTATTAATAATACATATATAATAATATTATATTAAGGATAATATACAAATAAATATATATAAATGTTTTTGATCATAATATAAATACATATTTTATAATATTTTTTATAATTATAATTATATATGAATGAACACTTTTTAATAATGTTTTTAATAATAATAATACATATATATTAATATTATAGGAAGGATAATATGCAATTAAATATTGACAGGTTTTTTTTATCATAATATAAATACATATTTTATAATATTTTTTTAATTATAATTATATATGAATGAACACTTTTTAATAATGTTTTTGTTATTAATAATACATATATAATAATATTATAGGAAGGATAATATGCAAATAAATATTCACAGGTTTTTTTATCATAATATAAATACATATTTTAAAGTTTTTTATAATAATAATAATATATGAATGAACACTTTTTAGTAATGTTTTTGTAATTAATAATCCAAATATAATAATATTATAGAAACGATAATATGAAAATAAATATTGACAGGTTTTTTGATCATAATATAAATACATAGTTTAAAGTTTTTTTATAATTATATTTATATATGAATGAACACTTTTTAATAATGTTTTTGTTATGAATAATACATATATAATAATATTATAGGAAGGATAATATACAAATAAATATATAAAAATGTTTTTGATCATAATATAAATACATATTTTATAATATTTTTATAATTATAATTATATATGAATGAACACTTTTTAATAATGTTTTTAATAATAATAATACATATATATTAATATTATAGTAAGGATAATAAGCAATTAAATATTGACAGGTTTTTTTTATAATAATATAAATACATATTTTAAAATTTTTATATAAAAATAATTATATATGAATGAACACTTTTTAATGATGTTTTTGTTATTAATAATACATATATAATAATATTATAGGAAGGATAATATACAAATAAATATATATAAATGTTTTTGATCATAATATAAATACATATTTTATAATATTTTTATAATTATAATTATATATGAATGAACACTTTTTAATAAAGTTTTTGTTATTAATAATACATATATAATAATATTATAGGAAGGATAATATACAAATAAATATATATAAATGTTTTTGATCATAATATAAATACATATTTTATAATATTTTTATAATTATAATTATATATGAATGAACACTTTTTAATAATGTTTTTAATAATAATAATACATATATATTAATATTATAGGAAGGATAATATGCAATTAAATATTGACAGGTTTTTTTTATCATAATATAAATACATATTTTAAATCTTTTTATAATAATAATTATATATGAATGAACACTTTTTAGTAATGTTTTTGTAATTAATAATACAAATATAATAATATTAAAGAAACGATAATATGCAAATAAATATTGACAGGTTTTTTTGATCATAATATAAATACATAGTTTAAAGTTTTTTTATAATTATATTTATATATGAATGAACACTTTTTAATAATGTTTTTGTTATGAATAATACATATATAATAATATTATAGGAAGGATAATATACAAATAAATATATATAAATGTTTTTGATCATAATATAAATACATATTTTATAATATTTTTATAATTATAATTATATATGAATGAACACTTTTTAATAATGTTTTTAATAATAATAATACATATATATTAATATTATAGGAAGGATAATATGCAATTAAATATTGACAGGTTTTTTTTATCATAATATAAATACATATTTTAAATCTTTTTATAATAATAATTATATATGAATGAACACTTTTTAGTAATGTTTTTGTAATTAATAATACAAATATAATAATATTAAAGAAACAATAATATGCAAATAAATATTGACAGGTTTTTTTGATCATAATATAAATACATTGTTTAAAGTTTTTTTATAATTATATTTATATATGAATGAACACTTTTTAATAATGTTTTTGTTATGAATAACACATATATAATAATATTATAGGAAGGATAATATACAAATAAATATATATAAATGTTTTTGATCATAATATAAATACATATTTTATAATATTTTTATAATTATAATTATATATGAATGAACACTTTTTAATAATGTTTTTAATAATAATAATACATATATATTAATATTATAGTAAGGATAATATGCAATTAAATATTGACAGGTTTTTTTTATCATAATATAAATACATATTTTAAAATTTTTATATAAAAATAATTATATATGAATGAACACTTTTTAATGATGTTTTTGTTATTAATAATACATATATAATAATATTATAGGAAGGATAATATACAAATAAATATATATAAATGTTTTTGATCATAATATAAATACATATTTTATAATATTTTTATAATAATAATTATATATGAATGAACACTTTTGAATAATGTTTTTGTTATTAATAATACATATATAATAATATTATAGGAAGGATAATATACAAATAAATATATATAAATGTTTTTGATCATAATATAAATACATATTTTATAATATTTTTATAATTATTATTATACATGAATGAACACTTTTTAATAATGTTTTTAATAATAATAATACATATATATTAATATTATAGTAAGGATAATATGCAATTAAATATTGACAGGTTTTTTTTATCATAATATAAATACATATTTTAAAATTTTTATATAAAAATAATTATATATGAATGAACACTTTTTAATGATGTTTTTGTTATTAATAATACATATATAATAATATTATAGGAAGGATAATATACAAATAAATATATATAAATGTTTTTGATCATAATATAAATACATATTTTATAATATTTTTATAATAATAATTATATATGAATGAACACTTTTGAATAATGTTTTTGTTATTAATAATACATATATAATAATATTATAGGAAGGATAATATACAAATAAATATATATAAATGTTTTTGATCATAATATAAATACATATTTTATAATATTTTTATAATTATAATTATATATGAATGAACACTTTTTAATAATGTTTTTAATAATAATAATACATATATATTAATATTATAGTAAGGATAATATGCAATTAAATATTGACAGGTTTTTTTTATCATAATATAAATACATATTTTAAAATTTTTATATAAAAATAATTATATATGAATAAACACTTTTTAATGATGTTTTTGTTATGAATAATACATATATAATAATATTATAGGAAGGATAATATACAAATAAATATATATAAATGTTTTTGATCATAATATAAATACATATTTTATAATATTTTTATAATAATAATAATATATGAATGAACACTTTTTAATAATGTTTTTGTTATTAATAATACATATATAATAATATTATAGGAAGGATAATATACAAATAAATATATATAAATGTTTTTGATCATAATATAAAAACATATTTTATAATATTTTTATAATAATAATTATATATGAATGAACACTTTTTAATAATGTTTTTGTTATTAATAATACATATATAATAATATTATAGGAAGGATAATATACAAATAAATATATATAAATGTTTTTGATCATAATATAAATACATATTTTATAATATTTTTATAATTATAATTATATATGAATGAACACTTTTTAATAAAAGTTTTTGTTATTAATAATACATATATAATAATATTATAGGAAGGATAATATACAAATAAATATATATAAATGTTTTTGATCATAATATAAATACATATTTTATAATATTTTTATAATTATAATTATATATGAATGAACACTTTTTAATAATGTTTTTAATAATAATAATACATATATATTAATATTATAGGAAGGATAATATGCAATTAAATATTGACAGGTTTTTTTTATCATAATATAAATACATATTTTAAATCTTTTTATAATAATAATTATATATGAATGAACACTTTTTAGTAATGTTTTTGTAATTAATAATACAAATATAATAATATTAAAGAAACGATAATATGCAAATAAATATTGACAGGTTTTTTTGATCATAATATAAATACATAGTTTAAAGTTTTTTTATAATTATATTTATATATGAATGAACACTTTTTAATAATGTTTTTGTTATGAATAATACATATATAATAATATTATAGGAAGGATAATATACAAATAAATATATATAAATGTTTTTGATCATAATATAAATACATATTTTATAATATTTTTATAATTATAATTATATAGGAATGAACACTTTTTAATAATGTTTTTAATAATAATAATACATATATATTAATATTATAGTAAGGATAATATGCAATTAAATATTGACAGGTTTTTTTTATCATAATATAAATACATATTTTAAAATTTTTATATAAAAATAATTATATATGAATGAACACTTTTTAATGATGTTTTTGTTATTAATAATACATATATAATAATATTATAGGAAGGATAATATACAAATAAATATATATAAATGTTTTTGATCATAATATAAATACATATTTTATAATATTTTTATAATAATAATTATATATGAATGAACACTTTTGAATAATGTTTTTGTTATTAATAATACATATATAATAATATTATAGGAAGGATAATATACAAATAAATATATATAAATGTTTTTGATCATAATATAAATACATAGTTTAAAGTTTTTTTATAATTATAATTATATATGAATGAACACTTTTTAATAATGTTTTTGTTATTAATAATACATATATAATAATATTATAGGAAGGATAATATGCAAATAAATATTCACAGGTTTTTTTATCATAATATAAATACATATTTTAAAGTTTTTTATAATAATAATAATATATGAATGAACACTTTTTAGTAATGTTTTTGTAATTAATAATACAAATATAATAATATTATAGAAACGATAATATGCAAATAAATATTGACAGGTTTTTTTGATCATAATATAAATACATAGTTTAAAGTTTTTTTATAATTATAATTATATATGAATGAACACTTTTTAATAATGTTTTTGTTATGAATAATACATATATAATAATATTATAGGAAGGATAATATACAAATAAATATATATAAATGTTTTTGATCATAATATAAATACATATTTTATAATATTTTTATAATTATAATTATATATGAATGAACACTTTTTAATAATGTTTTTAATAATAATAATACATATATATTAATATTATAGTAAGGATAATATGCAATTAAATATTGACAGGTTTTTTTTATCATAATATAAATACATATTTTAAAATTTTTATATAAAAATAATTATATATGAATGAACACTTTTTAATGATGTTTTTGTTATTAATAATACATATATAATAATATTATAGGAAGGATAATATACAAATAAATATATATAAATGTTTTTGATCATAATATAAATACATATTTTATAATATTTTTATAATAATAATTATATATGAATGAACACTTTTGAATAATGTTTTTGTTATTAATAATACATATATAATAATATTATAGGAAGGATAATATACAAATAAATATATATAAATGTTTTTGATCATAATATAAATACATATTTTATAATATTTTTATAATTATTATTATACATGAATGAACACTTTTTAATAATGTTTTTAATAATAATAATACATATATATTAATATTATAGTAAGGATAATATGCAATTAAATATTGACAGGTTTTTTTTATCATAATATAAATACATATTTTAAAATTTTTATATAAAAATAATTATATATGAATGAACACTTTTTAATGATGTTTTTGTTATTAATAATACATATATAATAATATTATAGGAAGGATAATATACAAATAAATATATATAAATGTTTTTGATCATAATATAAATACATATTTTATAATATTTTTATAATAATAATTATATATGAATGAACACTTTTGAATAATGTTTTTGTTATTAATAATACATATATAATAATATTATAGGAAGGATAATATACAAATAAATATATATAAATGTTTTTGATCATAATATAAATACATATTTTATAATATTTTTATAATTATAATTATATATGAATGAACACTTTTTAATAATGTTTTTAATAATAATAATACATCTATATTAATATTATAGGAAGGATAATATGCAATTAAATATTGACAGGTTTTTTTTTATCATAATATAAATACATATTTTAAAGTTTTTTATAATAATAATTATATATGAATGAACACTTTTTAGTAATGTTTTTGTAATTAATAATACAAATATAATAATATTATAGAAACAATAATATGCAAATAAATATTGACAAGTTTTTTTGATCATAATATAAATACATAGTTTAAAGTTTTTTTATAATTATAATTATATATGAATGAACACTTTTTAATAATGTTTTTGTTATGAATAATACATATATAATAATATTATAGGAAGGATAATATACAAATAAATATATAAAAATGTTTTTGATCATAATATAAATACATATTTTATAATATTTTTATAATTATAATTATATATGAATAAACACTTTTTAATAATGTTTTTAATAATAATAATACATATATATTAATATTATAGTAAGGATAATATGCAATTAAATATTGACAGGTTTTTTTTATCATAATATAAATACATATTTTATAATTTTTATATAAAAATAATTATATATGAATGAACACTTTTTAATGATGTTTTTGTTATTAATAATACATATATAATAATATTATAGGAAGGATAATATACAAATAAATATATATAAATGTTTTTGATCATAATATAAATACATATTTTATAATATTTTTATAATAATAATTATATATGAATGAACACTTTTGAATAATGTTTTTGTTATTAATAATACATATATAATAATAATATAGGAAGGATAATATACAAATAAATATATATAAATGTTTTTGATCATAATATAAATACATATTTTATAATATTTTTATAATAATAATTATATATGAATGAACACTTTTTAATAATGTTTTTGTTATTAATAATACATATATAATAATATTATAGGAAGGATAATATGCAAATAAATATTCACAGGTTTTTTTATCATAATATAAATACATATTTTAAAGTTTTTTATAATAATAATAATATATGAATGAACACTTTTTAGTAATGTTTTTGTAATTAATAATACAAATATAATAATATTATAGAAACGATAATATGCAAATAAATATTGACAGGTTTTTTTGATCATAATATAAATACATAGTTTAAAGTTTTTTTATAATAATAAATATATATGAATGAACACTTTTTAGTAATGTTTTTGTAATTAATAATACAAATATAATAATATTATAGAAACGATAATATGCAAATAAATATTGACAGGTTTTTTTGATCATAATATAAATACATAGTTTAAAGTTTTTTTATAATTATAATTATATATGAATGAACACTTTTTAATAATGTTTTTGTTATGAATAATACATATATAATAATATTATAGGAAGGATAATATACAAATAAATATATATAAATGTTTTTGATCATAATATAAATACATATTTTATAATATTTTTATAATTATAATAATATATGAATGAACACTTTTTAATAATGTTTTTGTTATGAATAATACATATATAATAATATTATTGGAAGGATAATATACAAATAAATATATATAAATGTTTTTGATCATAATATAAAAACATATTTTATAATATTTTTATAATAATAATTATATATGAATGAACACTTTTTAATAATGTTTTTGTTATTAATAATACATATATAATAATATTATAGGAAGGATAATATGCAAATAAATATTCAAAGGTTTTTTTTATCATAATATAAATACATATTTTAAAGTTTTTTATAATAATAATTATATATGAATGAACACTTTTTAGTAATGTTTTTGTAATTAATAATACAAATATAATAATATTATAGAAACGATAATATGAAAATAAATATTGACAGGTTTTTTTGATCATAATATAAATACATAGTTTAAAGTTTTTTTATAATTATAATTATATATGAATGAACACTTTTTAATGATGTTTTTGTTATTAATAATACATATGTAATAATATTATAGGAAGGATAATATACAAATAAATATATATAAATGTTTTTGATCATAATATAAATACATATTTTATAATATTTTTATAATAATAATTATATATGAATGAACACTTTTGAATAATGTTTTTGTTATTAATAATACATATATAATAATATTATAGGAAGGATAATATACAAATAAATATATATAAATGTTTTTGATCATAATATAAATACATATTTTATAATATTTTTATAATTATAATTATATATGAATGAACACTTTTTAATAATGTTTTTAATAATAATAATACATATATATTAATATTATAGGAAGGATAATATGCAATTAAATATTGACAGGTTTTTTTTATCATAATATAAATACATATTTTAAAGTTTTTTATAATAATAATTATATATGAATGAACACTTTTTAGTAATGTTTTTGTAATTAATAATACAAATATAATAATATTATAGAAACAATAATATGCAAATAAATATTGACAAGTTTTTTTGATCATAATATAAATACATAGTTTAAAGTTTTTTTATAATTATAATTATATATGAATGAACACTTTTTAATAATGTTTTTGTTATGAATAATACATATATAATAATATTATAGGAAGGATAATATACAAATAAATATATAAAAATGTTTTTGATCATAATATAAATACATATTTTATAATATTTTTATAATTATAATTATATATGAATGAACACTTTTTAATAATGTTTTTAATAATAATAATACATATATATTAATATTATAGTAAGGATAGTATGCAATTAAATATTGACAGGTTTTTTTTATCATAATATAAATACATATTTTATAATTTTTATATAAAAATAATTATATATGAATGAACACTTTTTAATGATGTTTTTGTTATTAATAATACATATATAATAATATTATAGGAAGGATAATATACAAATAAATATATATATATGTTTTTGATCATAATATAAATACATATTTTATAATATTTTTATAATAATAATTATATATGAATGAACACTTTTGAATAATGTTTTTGTTATTAATAATACATATATAATAATATTATAGGAAGGATAATATACAAATAAATATATATAAATGTTTTTGATCATAATATAAATACATATTTTATAATATTTTTATAATAATAATTATATATGAATGAACACTTTTTAATAATGTTTTTGTTATTAATAATACATATATAATAATATTATAGGAAGGATAATATGCAAATAAATATTCACAGGTTTTTTTATCATAATATAAATACATATTTTAAAGTTTTTTATAATAATAATAATATATGAATGAACACTTTTTAGTAATGTTTTTGTAATTAATAATACAAATATAATAATATTATAGAAACGATAATATGCAAATAAATATTGACAGGTTTTTTTGATCATAATATAAATACATAGTTTAAAGTTTTTTTATAATAATAAATATATATGAATGAACACTTTTTAGTAATGTTTTTGTAATTAATAATACAAATATAATAATATTATAGAAACGATAATATGCAAATAAATATTGACAGGTTTTTTTGATCATAATATAAATACATAGTTTAAAGTTTTTTTATAATTATAATTATATATGAATGAACACTTTTTAATAATGTTTTTGTTATGAATAATACATATATAATAATATTATAGGAAGGATAATATACAAATAAATATATATAAATGTTTTTGATCATAATATAAATACATATTTTATAATATTTTTATAATTATAATAACATATGAATGAACACTTTTTAATAATGTTTTTGTTATGAATAATACATATATAATAATATTATAGGAAGGATAATATACAAATAAATATATATAAATGTTTTTGATCATAATATAAAAACATATTTTATAATATTTTTATAATAATAATTATATATGAATGAACACTTTTTAATAATGTTTTTGTTATTAATAATACATATATAATAATATTATAGGAAGGATAATATGCAAATAAATATTCACAGGTTTTTTTATCATAATATAAATACATATTTTAAAGTTTTTTATAATAATAATTATATATGAATGAACACTTTTTAGTAATGTTTTTGTAATTAATAATACAAATATAATAATATTATAGAAACGATAATATGAAAATAAATATTGACAGGTTTTTTTGATCATAATATAAATACATAGTTTAAAGTTTTTTTATAATTATAATTATATATGAATGAACACTTTTTAATAATGTTTTTGTTATGAATAATACATATATAATAATATTATAGGAAGGATAATATACAAATAAATATATATAAATGTTTTTGATCATAATATAAATACATATTTTATAATATTTTTATAATAATAATTATATATGAATGAACACTTTTGAATAATGTTTTTTTATTAATAATACATATATAATAATATTATAGGAAGGATAATATACAAATAAATATATATAAATGTTTTTGATCATAATATAAATACATATTTTATAATATTTTTATAATTATAATTATATATGAATGAACACTTTTTAATAATGTTTTTAATAATAATAATACATATATATTAATATTATAGGAAGGATAATATGCAATTAAATATTGACAGGTTTTTTTTATCATAATATAAATACATATTTCAAAGTTTTTTATAATAATAATTATATATGAATGAACACTTTTTAGTAATGTTTTTGTAATTAATAATACAAATATAATAATATTATAGAAACAATAATATGCAAATAAATATTGACAAGTTTTTTTGATCATAATATAAATACATAGTTTAAAGTTTTTTTATAATTATAATTATATATGAATGAACACTTTTTAATAATGTTTTTGTTATGAATAATACATATATAATAATATTATAGGAAGGATAATATACAAATAAATATATAAAAATGTTTTTGATCATAATATAAATACATATTTTATAATATTTTTATAATTATAATTATATATGAATGAACACTTTTTAATAATGTTTTTAATAATAATAATACATATATAATAATATTATAGTAAGGATAATATGCAATTAAATATTGACAGGTTTTTTTTATCATAATATAAATACATATTTTAAAATTTTTATATAAAAATAATTATATATGAATGAACACTTTTTAATGATGTTTTTGTTATGAATAATACATATATAATAATATTATAGGAAGGATAATATACAAATAAATATATATAAATGTTTTTGATCATAATATAAATACATATTTTATAATATTTTTATAATAATAATTATATATGAATGAACACTTTTGAATAATGTTTTTGTTATTAATAATACATATATAATAATATTTTAGGAAGGATAATATACAAATAAATATATATAAATGTTTTTGATCATAATATAAATACATATTTTATAATATTTTTATAATAATAATTATATATGAATGAACACTTTTTAATAATGTTTTTGTTATTAATAATACATATATAATAATATTATAGGAAGGATAATATGCAAATAAATATTCACAGGTTTTTTTATCATAATATAAATACATATTTTAAAGTTTTTTATAATAATAATAATATATGAATGAACACTTTTTAGTAATGTTTTTGTAATTAATAATACAAATATAATAATATTATAGAAACGATAATATGCAAATAAATATTGACAGGTTTTTTTGATCATAATATAAATACATAGTTTAAAGTTTTTTTATAATTATAATTATATATGAATGAACACTTTTTAATAATGTTTTTGTTATGAATAATACATATATAATAATATTATAGGAAGGATAATATACAAATAAATATATATAAATGTTTTTGATCATAATATAAATACATATTTTATAATATTTTTATAATTATAATTATATATGAATGAACACTTTTTAATAATGTTTTTAATAATAATAATACATATATATTAATATTATAGGAAGGATAATATGCAATTAAATATTGACAGGTTTTTTTTATCATAATATAAATACATATTTCAAAGTTTTTTATAATAATAATTATATATGAATGAACACTTTTTAGTAATGTTTTTGTAATTAATAATACAAATATAATAATATTATAGAAACAATAATATGCAAATAAATATTGACAAGTTTTTTTGATCATAATATATATACATAGTTTAAAGTTTTTTTATAATTATAATTATATATGAATGAACACTTTTTAATAATGTTTTTGTTATGAATAATACATATATAATAATATTATAGGAAGGATAATATACAAATAAATATATAAAAATGTTTTTGATCATAATATAAATACATATTTTATAATATTTTTATAATTATAATTATATATGAATGAACACTTTTTAATAATGTTTTTAATAATAATAATACATATATATTAATATTATAGTAAGGATAATATGCAATTAAATATTGACAGGTTTTTTTTATCATAATATAAATACATATTTTAAAATTTTTATATAAAAATAATTATATATGAATGAACACTTTTTAATGATGTTTTTGTTATGAATAATACATATATAATAATATTATAGGAAGGATAA
Organism: Macrosteles quadrilineatus; assembly: GCF_028750875.1. NCBI lineage: Eukaryota > Metazoa > Arthropoda > Insecta > Hemiptera > Cicadellidae > Macrosteles > Macrosteles quadrilineatus. The sequence continues at coordinate 73,334 of NW_026542798.1, read as the reverse complement.
TATACAAATAAATATATATAAATGTTTTTGATCATAATATAAATACATATTTTATAATATTTTTATAATAATAATTATATATGAATGAACACTTTTTAATAATGTTTTTGTTATTAATAATACATATATAATAATATTATAGGAAGGATAATATGCAAATAAATATTCACAGGTTTTTTTATCATAATATAAATACATATTTTAAAGTTTTTTATAATAATAATAATATATGAATGAACACTTTTTAGTAATGTTTTTGTAATTAATAATACAAATATAATAATATTATAGAAACGATAATATGCAAATAAATATTGACAGGTTTTTTTGATCATAATATAAATACATAGTTTAAAGTTTTTTTTATAATTATAATTATATATGAATGAACACTTTTTAATAATGTTTTTGTTATGAATAATACATATATAATAATATTATAGGAAGGATAATATACAAATAAATATATATAAATGTTTTTGATCATAATATAAATACATATTTTATAATATTTTTATAATTATAATTATATATGAATGAACACTTTTTAATAATGTTTTTAATAATAATAATACATATATATTAATATTATAGTAAGGATAATATGCAATTAAATATTGACAGGTTTTTTTTATCATAATATAAATACATATTTTAAAATTTTTATATAAAAATAATTATATATGAATGAACACTTTTTAATGATGTTTTTGTTATTAATAATACATATATAATAATATTATAGGAAGGATAATATACAAATAAATATATATAAATGTTTTTGATCATAATATAAATACATATTTTATAATATTTTTATAATAATAATTATATATGAATAAACACTTTTGAATAATGTTTTTGTTATTAATAATACATATATAATAATATTATAGGAAGGATAATATACAAATAAATATATATAAATGTTTTTGATCATAATATAAATACATATTTTATAATATTTTTATAATTATTATTATACATGAATGAACACTTTTTAATAATGTTTTTAATAATAATAATACATATATATTAATATTATAGTAAGGATAATATGCAATTAAATATTGACAGGTTTTTTTTATCATAATATAAATACATATTTTATAATTTTTATATAAAAATAATTATATATGAATGAACACTTTTTAATGATGTTTTTGTTATTAATAATACATATATAATAATATTATAGGAAGGATAATATACAAATAAATATATATAAATGTTTTTGATCATAATATAAATACATATTTTATAATATTTTTATAATAATAATTATATATGAATGAACACTTTTGAATAATGTTTTTGTTATTAATAATACATATATAATAATATTATAGGAAGGATAATATACAAATAAATATATATAAATGTTTTTGATCATAATATAAATACATATTTTATAATATTTTTATAATAATAATTATATATGAATGAACACTTTTTAATAATGTTTTGTTATTAATAATACATATATAATAATATTATAGGAAGGATAATATGCAAATAAATATTCACAGGTTTTTTTATCATAATATAAATACATATTTTAAAGTTTTTTATAATAATAATAATATATGAATGAACACTTTTTAGTAATGTTTTTGTAATTAATAATACAAATATAATAATATTATAGAAACGATAATATGCAAATGAATATTGACAGGTTTTTTTGATCATAATATAAATACATAGTTTAAAGTTTTTTTATAATAATAAATATATATGAATGAACACTTTTTAGTAATGTTTTTGTAATTAATAATACAAATATAATAATATTATAGAAACGATAATATGCAAATAAATATTGACAGGTTTTTTTGATCATAATATAAATACATAGTTTAAAGTTTTTTTATAATTATAATTATATATGAATGAACACTTTTTAATAATGTTTTTGTTATGAATAATACATATATAATAATATTATAGGAAGGATAATATACAAATAAATATATATAAATGTTTTTGATCATAATATAAATACATATTTTATAATATTTTTATAATTATAATAATATATGAATGAACACTTTTTAATAATGTTTTTGTTATGAATAATACATATATAATAATATTATAGGAAGGATAATATACAAATAAATATATATAAATGTTTTTGATCATAATATAAAAACATATTTTATAATATTTTAATAATAATAATAATTATATATGAATGAACACTTTTTAATAATGTTTTTGTTATTAATAATACATATATAATAATATTATAGGAAGGATAATATGCAAATAAATATTCACAGGTTTTTTTTTATCATAATATAAATACATATTTTAAAGTTTTTTATAATAATAATTATATATGAATGAACACTTTTTAGTAATGTTTTTGTAATTAATAATACAAATATAATAATATTATAGAAACGATAATATGAAAATAAATATTGACAGGTTTTTTTGATCATAATATAAATACATAGTTTAAAGTTTTTTTATAATTATAATTATATATGAATGAACACTTTTTAATAATGTTTTTGTTATGAATAATACATATATAATAATATTATAGGAAGGATAATATACAAATAAATATATATAAATGTTTTTGATCATAATATAAATACATATTTTATAATATTTTTATAATAATAATTATATATGAATGAACACTTTTGAATAATGTTTTTGTTATTAATAATACATATATACTAATATTATAGGAAGGATAATATACAAATAAATATATATAAATGTTTTTGATCATAATATAAATACATATTTTATAATATTTTTATAATAATAATTATATATGAATGAACACTTTTTAATAATGTTTTTGTTATTAATAATACATATATAATAATATTATAGGAAGGATAATATGCAAATAAATATTCACAGGTTTTTTTATCATAATATAAATACATATTTTAAAGTTTTTTATAATAATAATAATATATGAATGAACACTTTTAGTAATGTTTTTGTAATTAATAATACAAATATAATAATATTATAGAAACGATAATATGCAAATAAATATTGACAGGTTTTGTTGATCATAATATAAATACATAGTTTAAAGTTTTTTTATAATTATAATTATATATGAATGAACACTTTTTAATAATGTTTTTGTTATGAATAATACATATATAATAATATTATAGGAAGGATAATATACAAATAAATATATATAAATGTTTTTGATCATAATATAAATACATATTTTATAATATTTTTATAATTATAATAATATATGAATGAACACTTTTTAATAATGTTTTTGTTATGAATAATACATATATAATAATATTATAGGAAGGATAATATACAAATAAATATATATAAATGTTTTTGATCATAATATAAAAACATATTTTATAATATTTTTATAATAATAATTATATATGAATGAACACTTTTTAATAATGTTTTTGTTATTAATAATACATATATAATAATATTATAGGAAGGATAATATGCAAATAAATATTCACAGGTTTTTTTTATCATAATATAAATACATATTTTAAAGTTTTTTATAATAATAATTATAGATGAATGAACACTTTTTAGTAATGTTTTTGTAATTAATAATACAAATATAATAATATTATAGAAACGATAATATGAAAATAAATATTGACAGGTTTTTTTGATCATAATATAAAAACATTTTTATAATTATAATTATATATGAATGAACACTTTTTAATAATGTTTTTTTTATGAATAATACATATATAATAATATTATAGGAAGGATAATATACAAATAAATATATAAAAATGTTTTTGATCATAATATAAATACATATTTTATAATATTTTTATAATTATAATTATATATGAATGAACACTTTTTAATAATGTTTTTAATAATAATAATACATATATATTAATATTATAGTAAGGATAATATGCAATTAAATATTGACAGGTTTTTTTTTTCATAATATAAATACATATTTTATAATTTTTATATAAAAATAATTATATATGAATGAACACTTTTTAATGATGTTTTTGTTATTAAAAAAACATATATAATAATATTATAGGAAGGATAATATACAAATAAATATATATAAATGTTTTGATCATAATATAAATACATATTTTATAATATTTTTATAATAATAATTATATATGAATGAACACTTTTTAATGATGTTTTTGTAATTAATAATACATATATAATAATATTATAGGAAGGATAATATGCAAATAAATATTCACAGTTTTTTTTTATCATAATATAAATACATATTTAAAAGTTTTTTATAATAATAATTATATATGAATGAACACTTTTTAGTAATGTTTTTGTAATTAATAATACAAATATAATAATATTATAGAAACGATAATATGAAAATAAATATTGACAGGTTTTTTTGATCATAATATAAATTCATAGTTTAAAGTTTTTTTATAATTATAATTATATATGAATGAACACTTTTTAATAATGTTTTTGTTATGAATAATACATATATAATAATATTATAGGAAGGATAATATACAAATAAATACATAAAAATGTTTTTTATCATAATATAAACACATATTTTATAATATTTTTATAATTATAATAATATATGAATGAACACTTTTTAATAATGTTTTTGTTATGAATAATACATATATAATAATATTATAGGAAGGATAATATACAAATAAATATATATAAATGTTTTTGATCATAATATAAAAACATATTTTATAATATTTTTATAATAATAATTATATATGAATGAACACTTTTTAATAATGTTTTTGTTATTAATAATACATATATAATAATATTATAGGAAGGATAATATGCAAATAAATATTCACAGGTTTTTTTTATCATAATATAAATACATATTTTAAAGTTTTTTATAATAATAATTATATATGAATGAACACTTTTTAGTAATGTTTTTGTAATTAATAATACAAATATAATAATATTATAGAAACGATAATATGAAAATAAATATTGACAGGTTTTTTTGATCATAATATAAATACATAGTTTAAAGTTTTTTTATAATTATAATTATATATGAATGAACACTTTTTAATAATGTTTTTGTTATGAATAATACATATATAATAATATTATAGGAAGGATAATTTACAAATAAATATATATAAATGTTTTTGATCATAATATAAATACATATTTTATAATATTTTTATAATAATAATTATATATGAATGAACACTTTTGAATAATGTTTTTTTATTAATAATACATATATAATAATATTATAGGAAGGATAATATACAAATAAATATATATAAATGTTTTTGATCATAATATAAATACATATTTTATAATATTTTTATAATTATAATTATATATGAATGAACACTTTTTAATAATGTTTTTAATAATAATAATACATATATATTAATATTATAGGAAGGATAATATGCAATTAAATATTGACAGGTTTTTTTTATCATAATATAAATACATATTTCAAAGTTTTTTATAATAATAATTATATATGAATGAACACTTTTTAGTAATGTTTTTGTAATTAATAATACAAATATAATAATATTATAGAAACAATAATATGCAAATAAATATTGACAAGTTTTTTTGATCATAATATAAATACATTGTTTAAAGTTTTTTTATAATTATAATTATATATGAATGAACAATTTTTAATAATGTTTTTGTTATGATTAATACATATATAATAATATTATAGGAAGGATAATATACAAATAAATATATAAAAATGTTTTTGATCATAATATAAATACATATTTATAATATTTTTATAATTATAATTATATATGAATGAACACTTTTTAATAATGTTTTTAATAATAATAATACATATATATTAATATTATAGTAAGGATAATATGCAATTAAATATTGACAGGTTTTTTTTATCATAATATAAATACATATTTTAAAATTTTTATATAAAAATAATTATATATGAATGAACACTTTTTTAATGATGTTTTTGTTATGAATAATACATATATAATAATATTATAGGAAGGATAATATACAAATAAATATATATAAATGTTTTTGATCATAATATAAATACATATTTTATAATATTTTTATAATAATAATTATATATGAATGAACACTTTTGAATAATGTTTTTGTTATTAATAATACATATATAATAATATTTTAGGAAGGATAATATACAAATAAATATATATAAATGTTTTTGATCATAATATAAATACATATTTTATAATATTTTTATAATAATAATTATATATGAATGAACACTTTTTAATAATGTTTTTGTTATTAATAATACATATATAATAATATTATAGGAAGGATAATATGCAAATAAATATTCACAGGTTTTTTTATCATAATATAAATACATATTTTAAAGTTTTTTATAATAATAATAATATATGAATGAACACTTTTTAGTAATGTTTTTGTAATTAATAATACAAATATAATAATATTATAGAAACGATAATATGCAAATAAATATTGACAGGTTTTTTTGATCATAATATAAATACATAGTTTAAAGTTTTTTTATAATTATAATTATATATGAATGAACACTTTTTAATAATGTTTTTGTTATGAATAATACATATATAATAATATTATAGGAAGGATAATATACAAATAAATATATATAAATGTTTTTGATCATAATATAAATACATATTTTATAATATTTTTATAATAATAATTATATATGAATGAACACTTTTTAATAATGTTTTTGTTATTAATAATACATATATAATAATATTATAGGAAGGATAATATGCAAATAAATATTCACAGGTTTTTTTATCATAATATAAATACATATTTTAAAGTTTTTTATAATAATAATAATATATGAATGAACACTTTTTAGTAATGTTTTTGTAATTAATAATACAAATATAATAATATTATAGAAACGATAATATGCAAATAAATATTGACAGGTTTTTTTGATCATAATATAAATACATAGTTTAAAGTTTTTTTATAATTATAATTATATATGAATGAACACTTTTTAATAATGTTTTTGTTATGAATAATACATATATAATAATATTATAGGAAGGATAATATACAAATAAATATATATAAATGTTTTTGATCATAATATAAATACATATTTTATAATATTTTTATAATTATAATTATATATGAATGAACACTTTTTAATAATGTTTTTAATAATAATAATACATATATATTAATATTATAGTAAGGATAATATGCAATTAAATATTGACAGGTTTTTTTTATCATAATATAAATACATATTTTAAAATTTTTATATAAAAATAATTATATATGAATGAACACTTTTTAATGATGTTTTTGTTATTAATAATACATATATAATAATATTATAGGCAGGATAATATACAAATAAATATATATAAATGTTTTTGATCATAATATAAATACATATTTTATAATATTTTTATAATAATAATTATATATGAATAAACACTTTTGAATAATGTTTTTGTTATTAATAATACATATATAATAATATTATAGGAAGGATAATATACAAATAAATATATATAAATGTTTTTGATCATAATATAAATACATATTTTATAATATTTTTATAATTATTATTATACATGAATGAACACTTTTTAATAATGTTTTTAATAATAATAATACATATATATTAATATTATAGTAAGGATAATATGCAATTAAATATTGACAGGTTTTTTTTATCATAATATAAATACATATTTTAAAATTTTTATATAAAAATAATTATATATGAATGAACACTTTTTAATGATGTTTTTGTTATGAATAATACATATATAATAATATTATAGGAAGGATAATATACAAATAAATATATATAAATGTTTTTGATCATAATATAAATACATATTTTATAATATTTTTATAATAATAATTATATATGAATGAACACTTTTGAATAATGTTTTTGTTATTAATAATACATATATAATAATATTTTAGGAAGGATAATATACAAATAAATATATATAAATGTTTTTGATCATAATATAAATACATATTTTATAATATTTTTATAATAATAATTATATATGAATGAACACTTTTTAATAATGTTTTTGTTATTAATAATACATATATAATAATATTATAGGAAGGATAATATGCAAATAAATATTCACAGGTTTTTTTATCATAATATAAATACATATTTTAAAGTTTTTTATAATAATAATAATATATGAATGAACACTTTTTAGTAATGTTTTTGTAATTAATAATACAAATATAATAATATTATAGAAACGATAATATGCAAATAAATATTGACAGGTTTTTTTGATCATAATATAAATACATAGTTTAAAGTTTTTTTATAATTATAATTATATATGAATGAACACTTTTTAATAATGTTTTTGTTATGAATAATACATATTATAGGAAGGATAATATACAAATAAATATATATAAATGTTTTTGATCATAATATAAATACATATTTTATAATATTTTTATAATTATAATTATATATGAATGAACACTTTTTAATAATGTTTTTAATAATAATAATACATATATATTAATATTATAGTAAGGATAATATGCAATTAAATATTGACAGGTTTTTTTTATCATAATATAAATACATATTTTAAAATTTTTATATAAAAATAATTATATATGAATGAACACTTTTTAATGATGTTTTTGTTATTAATAATACATATATAATAATATTATAGGAAGGATAATATACAAATAAATATATATAAATGTTTTTGATCATAATATAAATACATATTTTATAATATTTTTATAATAATAATTATATATGAATGAACACTTTTTAATAATGTTTTTAATAATAATAATACATATATATTAATATTATAGGAAGGATAATATGCAATTAAATATTGACAGGTTTTTTTTATCATAATATAAATACATATTTTAAAGTTTTTTATAATAATAATTATATATGAATGAACACTTTTTAGTAATGTTTTTGTAATTAATAATACAAATATAATAATATTATAGAAACAATAATATGCAAATAAATATTGACAAGTTTTTTTGATCATAATATAAATACATAGTTTAAAGTTTTTTTATAATTATAATTATATATGAATGAACACTTTTTAATAATGTTTTTGTTATGAATAATACATATATAATAATATTATAGGAAGGATAATATACAAATAAATATATAAAAATGTTTTTGATCATAATATAAATACATATTTTATAATATTTTTATAATTATAATTATATATGAATGAACACTTTTTAATAATGTTTTTAATAATAATAATACATATATATTAATATTATAGTAAGGATAATATGCAATTAAATATTGACAGGTTTTTTTTATCATAATATAAATACATATTTTATAATTTTTATATAAAAATAATTATATATGAATGAACACTTTTTAATGATGTTTTTGTTATTAATAATACATATATAATAATATTATAGGAAGGATAATATACAAATAAATATATATAAATGTTTTTGATCATAATATAAATACATATTTTATAATATTTTTATAATAATAATTATATATGAATGAACACTTTTGAATAATGTTTTTGTTATTAATAATACATATATAATAATATTATAGGAAGGATAATATACAAATAAATATATATAAATGTTTTTGATCATAATATAAATACATATTTTATAATATTTTTATAATAATAATTATATATGAATGAACACTTTTTAATAATGTTTTGTTATTAATAATACATATATAATAATATTATAGGAAGGATAATATGCAAATAAATATTCACAGGTTTTTTTATCATAATATAAATACATATTTTAAAGTTTTTTATAATAATAATAATATATGAATGAACACTTTTTAGTAATGTTTTTGTAATTAATAATACAAATATAATAATATTATAGAAACGATAATATGCAAATAAATATTGACAGGTTTTTTTGATCATAATATAAATACATAGTTTAAAGTTTTTTTATAATAATAAATATATATGAATGAACACTTTTTAGTAATGTTTTTGTAATTAATAATACAAATATAATAATATTATAGAAACGATAATATGCAAATAAATATTGACAGGTTTTTTTGATCATAATATAAATACATAGTTTAAAGTTTTTTTATAATAATAAATATATATGAATGAACACTTTTTAGTAATGTTTTTGTAATTAATAATACAAATATAATAATATTATAGAAACGATAAAATGCAAATAAATATTGACAGGTTTTTTTGATCATAATATAAATACATAGTTTAAAGTTTTTTTATAATTATTATTATATATGAATGAACACTTTTTAATAATGTTTTTGTTATGAATAATACATATATAATAATATTATAGGAAGGATAATATACAAATAAATATATATAAATGTTTTTGATCATAATATAAATACATATTTTATAATATTTTTATAATTATAATAATATATGAATGAACACTTTTTAATAATGTTTTTGTTATGAATAATACATATATAATAATATTATAGGAAGGATAATATACAAATAAATATATATAAATGTTTTTGATCATAATATAAAAACATATTTTATAATATTTTAATAATAATAATAATTATATATGAATGAACACTTTTTAATAATGTTTTTGTTATTAATAATACATATATAATAATATTATAGGAAGGATAATATGCAAATAAATATTCACAGGTTTTTTTTATCATAATATAAATACATATTTTAAAGTTTTTTATAATAATAATTATATATGAATGAACACTTTTTAGTAATGTTTTTTTAATTAATAATACAAATATAATAATATTATAGAACCGATAATATGAAAATAAATATTGACAGGTTTTTTTGATCATAATATAAATACATAGTTTAAAGTTTTTTTATAATTATAATTATATATGAATGAACACTTTTTAATAATGTTTTTGTTATGAATAATACATATATAATAATATTATAGGAAGGATAATATACAAATAAATATATATAAATGTTTTTGATCATAATATAAATACATATTTTATAATATTTTTATAATAATAATTATATATGAATGAACACTTTTGAATAATGTTTTTGTTATTAATAATACATATATACTAATATTATAGGAAGGATAATATACAAATAAATATATATAAATGTTTTTGATCATAATATAAATACATATTTTATAATATTTTTATAATAATAATTATATATGAATGAACACTTTTTAATAATGTTTTTGTTATTAATAATACATATATAATAATATTATAGGAAGGATAATATGCAAATAAATATTCACAGGTTTTTTTATCATAATATAAATACATAGTTTAAAGTTTTTTTATAATAATAAATATATATGAATGAACACTTTTTAGTAATGTTTTTGTAATTAATAATACAAATATAATAATATTATAGAAACGATAATATGCAAATAAATATTGACAGGTTTTTTTGATCATAATATAAATACATAGTTTAAAGTTTTTTTATAATTATTATTATATATGAATGAACACTTTTTAATAATGTTTTTGTTATGAATAATACATATATAATAATATTATAGGAAGGATAATATACAAATAAATATATATAAATGTTTTTGATCATAATATAAATACATATTTTATAATATTTTTATAATTATAATAATATATGAATGAACACTTTTTAATAATGTTTTTGTTATGAATAATACATATATAATAATATTATAGGAAGGATAATATACAAATAAATATATATAAATGTTTTTGATCATAATATAAAAACATATTTTATAATATTTTAATAATAATAATAATTATATATGAATGAACACTTTTTAATAATGTTTTTGTTATTAATAATACATATATAATAATATTATAGGAAGGATAATATGCAAATAAATATTCACAGGTTTTTTTTATCATAATATAAATACATATTTTAAAGTTTTTTATAATAATAATTATATATGAATGAACACTTTTTAGTAATGTTTTTTTAATTAATAATACAAATATAATAATATTATAGAAACGATAATATGAAAATAAATATTGACAGGTTTTTTTGATCATAATATAAATACATAGTTTAAAGTTTTTTTATAATTATAATTATATATGAATGAACACTTTTTAATAATGTTTTTGTTATGAATAATACATATATAATAATATTATAGGAAGGATAATATACAAATAAATATATATAAATGTTTTTGATCATAATATAAATACATATTTTATAATATTTTTATAATAATAATTATATATGAATGAACACTTTTGAATAATGTTTTTGTTATTAATAATACATATATACTAATATTATAGGAAGGATAATATACAAATAAATATATATAAATGTTTTTGATCATAATATAAATACATATTTTATAATATTTTTATAATAATAATTATATATGAATGAACACTTTTTAATAATGTTTTTGTTATTAATAATACATATATAATAATATTATAGGAAGGATAATATGCAAATAAATATTCACAGGTTTTTTTATCATAATATAAATACATATTTTAAAGTTTTTTATAATAATAATAATATATGAATGAACACTTTTTAGTAATGTTTTTGTAATTAATAATACAAATATAATAATATTATAGAAACGATAATATGCAAATAAATATTGACAGGTTTTTTTGATCATAATATAAATACATAGTTTAAAGTTTTTTTATAATTATAATTATATATGAATGAACACTTTTTAATAATGTTTTTGTTATGAATAATACATATATAATAATATTATAGGAAGGATAATATACAAATAAATATATATAAATGTTTTTGATCATAATATAAATACATATTTTATAATATTTTTATAATTATAATAATATATGAATGAACACTTTTTAATAATGTTTTTGTTATGAATAATACATATATAATAATATTATAGGAAGGATAATATACAAATAAATATATATAAATGTTTTTGATCATAATATACAAACATATTTTATAATATTTTTATAATAATAATTATATATGAATGAACACTTTTTAATAATGTTTTTGTTATTAATAATACATATATAATAATATTATAGGAAGGATAATATGCAAATAAATATTCACAGGTTTTTTTTATCATAATATAAATACATATTTTAAAGTTTTTTATAATAATAATTATAGATGAATGAACACTTTTTAGTAATGTTTTTGTAATTAATAATACAAATATAATAATATTATAGAAACGATAATATGAAAATAAATATTGACAGGTTTTTTTGATCATAATATAAATACATTTTTATAATTATAATTATATATGAATGAACACTTTTTAATAATGTTTTTGTTATGAATAATACATATATAATAATATTATAGGAAGGATAATATACAAATAAATATATAAAAATGTTTTTGATCATAATATAAATACATATTTTATAATATTTTTATAATTATATTTATATATGAATGAACACTTTTTAATAATGTTTTTAATAATAATAATACATATATATTAATATTATAGTAAGGATAATATGCAATTAAATATTGACAGGTTTTTTTTATCATAATATAAATACATATTTTATAATTTTTATATAAAAATAATTATATATGAATGAACACTTTTTAATGATGTTTTTGTTATTAAAAAAACATATATAATAATATTATAGGAAGGATAATATACAAATAAATATATATAAATGTTTTGATCATAATATAAATACATATTTTATAATATTTTTATAATAATAATTATATATGAATGAACACTTTTTAATGATGTTTTTGTAATTAATAATACATATATAATAATATTATAGGAAGGATAATATGCAAATAAATATTCACAGTTTTTTTTTATCATAATATAAATACATATTTAAAAGTTTTTTATAATAATAATTATATATGAATGAACACTTTTTAGTAATGTTTTTGTAATTAATAATACAAATATAATAATATTATAGAAACGATAATATGAAAATAAATATTGACAGGTTTTTTTGATCATAATATAAATTCATAATTTAAAGTTTTTTTATAATAATAATTATATATGAATGAACACTTTTTAGTAATGTTTTTGTAATTAATAATACAAATATAATAATATTATAGAAACGATAATATGCAAATAGATATTGACAGGTTTTTTTGAACATAATATAAATACATAATTTAAAGTTTTTTTATAATAATAATTATATATGAATGAACACTTTTTAGTAATGTTTTTGTAATTAATAATACAAATATAATAATATTATAGAAACGATAATATGCAAATAAATATTGACAGGTTTTTTGATCATAATATAAATACATAGTTTAAAGTTTTTTTATAATTATAATTATATATGAATGAACACTTTTTAATAATGTTTTTGTTATGAATAATACATATATTATAATATTATAGAAAGGATAATATACAAATAAATATATATAAATGTTTTTGATCATAATATAAATACATATTTTATAATATTTTTATAATAATAATAATATATGAATGAACACTTTTTAATAATATTTTTGTTATTAATAATACATATATAATAATATTATAGGAAGGATAATATACAAATAAATATATATAAATGTTTTTGATCATAATATAAATACATATTTTATAATATTTTTATAATAATAATTATATATGAATGAACACTTTTTAATAATGTTTTTGTTATTAATAATACATATATAATAATATTATAGGAAGGATAATATACAAATAAATATATATAAATGTTTTTGATCATAATATAAATACATATTTTATAATATTTTTATAATTATAATTATATATGAATGAACACTTTTTAATAATGTTTTTGTTATTAATAATACATATATAATAATATTATAGGAAGGATAATATACAAATAAATATATATAAATGTTTTTGATCATAATATAAATACATATTTTATAATATTTTTTATAATTATAATTATATATGAATGAACACTTTTTAATAATGTTTTTAATAATAATAATACATATATATTAATATTATAGGAAGGATAATATGCAATTAAATATTGACAGGTTTTTTTTATCATAATATAAATACATATTTTAAATCTTTTTATAATAATAATTATATATGAATGAACACTTTTTAGTAATGTTTTTGTAATTAATAATACAAATATAATAATATTAAAGAAACAATAATATGCAAATAAATATTGACAGGTTTTTTTGATCATAATATAAATACATAGTTTAAAGTTTTTTTATAATTATAATTATATATGAATGAACACTTTTTAATAATGTTTTTGTTATGAATAATACATATATAATAATATTATAGGAAGGATAATATACAAATAAATATATAAAAATGTTTTTGATCATAATATAAATACATATTTTATAATATTTTTATAATTATAATTATATATGAATGAACACTTTTTAATAATGTTTTTAATAATAATAATACATATATATTAATATTATAGTAAGGATAATATGCAATTAAATATTGACAGGTTTTTTTTATCATAATATAAATACATATTTTATAATTTTTATATAAAAATAATTATATATGAATGAACACTTTTTAATGATGTTTTTGTTATTAATAATACATATATAATAATATTATAGGAAGGATAATATACAAATAAATATATATAAATGTTTTTGATCATAATATAAATACATATTTTATAATATTTTTATAATAATAATTATATATGAATGAACACTTTTTAATGATGTTTTTGTAATTAATAATACATATATAATAATATTATAGGAAGGATAATATGCAAATAAATATTCACAGTTTTTTTTATCATAATATAAATACATATTTAAAAGTTTTTTATAATAATAATTATATATGAATGAACACTTTTTAGTAATGTTTTTGTAATTAATAATACAAATATAATAATATTATAGAAACGATAATATGAAAATAAATATTGACAGGTTTTTTTGATCATAATATAAATACATAGTTTAAAGTTTTTTTATAATTATAATTATATATGAATGAACACTTTTTAATAATGTTTTTGTTATGAATAATACATATATAATAATATTATAGGAAGGATAATATACAAATAAATATATAAAAATGTTTTTGATCATAATATAAATACATATTTTATAATATTTTTATAATTATAATTATATATGAATGAACACTTTTTAATTATGTTTTTAAAAATAATAATACATATATATTAATATTATAGTAAGGATAATATGCAATTAAATATTGACAGGTTTTTTTTATCATAATATAAATACATATTTTAAAGTTTTTTATAATAATAATTATATATGAATGAACACTTTTTAGTAATGTTTTTGTAATTAATAATACAAATATAATAATATTATAGAAACGATAATATGCAAATAGATATTGACAGGTTTTTTTGAACATAATATAAATACATAGTTTAAAGTTTTTTTATAATAATAATTATATATGAATGAACACTTTTTAGTAATGTTTTTGTAATTAATAATACAAATATAATAATATTATAGAAACGATAATATGCAAATAAATATTGACAGGTTTTTTGATCTTAATATAAATACATAGTTTAAAGTTTTTTTATAATTATAATTATATATGAATGAACACTTTTTAATAATGTTTTTGTTATGAATAATACATATATAATAATATTATAGGAAAGATAATATACAAATAAATATATAAAAATGTTTTTGATCATAATATAAATACATATTTTATAATATCTTTATAATTATAATTATATATGAATGAACACTTTTTAATAATGTTTTTAATAATAATAATACATATATATTAATATTATAGTAAGGATAATATGCAATTAAATATTGACAGGTTTTTTTTTATCATAATATAAATACATATTTTATAATTTTTATATAAAAATAATTATATATGAATGAACACTTTTTAATGATGTTTTTGTTATTAATAATACATATATAATAATATTATAGGAAGGATAATATACAAATAAATATATATAAATGTTTTTGATCATAATATAAATACACATTTTATAATATTTTTATAATAATAATTATATATGAATGAACACTTTTGAATAATGTTTTTGTTATTAATAATACATATATAATAATATTATAGGAAGGATAATATACAAATAAATATATATAAATGTTTTTGATCATAATATAAATACATATTTTATAATATTTTTATAATAATAATTATATATGAATGAACACCTTTTAATAATGTTTTTGTTATTAATAATACATATATAATAATATTATAGGAAGGATAATATGCAAATAAATATTCACAGGTTTTTTTATCATAATATAAATACATATTTTAAAGTTTTTTATAATAATAATAATATATGAATGAACACTTTTTAGTAATGTTTTTGTAATTAATAATCCAAATATAATAATATTATAAAAACGATAATATGCAAATAAATATTGACAGGTTTTTTTGATCATAATATAAATACATAGTTTAAAGTTTTTTTATAATTATAATTATATATTAATGAACACTTTTTAATAATGTTATTGTTATGAATAATACATATATAATAATATTATAGGAAGGATAATATACAAATAAATATATATAAATGTTTTTGATCATAATATAAATACATATTTTATAATAATTTTATAATAATAATAATATATGAATGAACACTTTTTAATAATGTTTTTGTTATTAATAATACATATATAATAATATTATAGAAACGATAATATGCAAATAAATATTGACAGGTTTTTTTGATCATAATATAAATACATAGTTTAAGGTTTTTTTATAATAATAATTATATATGAATGAACACTTTTTAATAATGTTATTGTTATGAATAATACATATATAATAATATTATAGGAAGGATAATATACAAATAAATATATATAAATGTTTTTGATCATAATATAAATACATATTTTATAATATTTTTATAATAATAATTATATATGAATGAACACTTTTTAGTCAATATTTATTTTCATATTATCGTTTCTATAATATTATTATATTTGTATTATTAATTACAAAAACATTACTAAAAAGTGTTCATTCATATATAATTATTATTATAAAAAACTTTTAAATATGTATTTATATTATGATAAAAAAAAACTGTGAATATTTATTTGCATATTATCCTTCCTATAATATTATTATATATGTATTATTAATTACAAAAACATCATTAAAAAGTGTTCATTCATATATAATTATTATTATAAAAATATTATAAAATATGTATTTATATTATGATCAAAAACATTTATATATATTTATTTGTATATTATCCTTCCTATAATATTATTATATATGTATTATTAATAAAAAAAACATTATTCAAAAGTATTCATTCATATAAAATTATTATTATAAAAATATTATAAAATATGTATTTATATTATGATCAAAAACATTTATATATATTTATTTGTATATTATCCTTCCTATAATATTATTATATATGTATTATTAATAACAAAAACATCATTAAAAAGTGTTCATTCATATATAATTATTTTTATATAAAAATTTTAAAATATGTATTTATATTATGATAAAAAAACCTGTCAATATTTAATTGCATATTATCCTTACTATAATATTAATATATATGTATTATTATTATTAAAAACATTATTAAAAAGTGTTCATTCATATATAATTATAATTATAAAAATATTATAAAATATGTATTTATATTATGATCAAAAACATTTATATATATTTATTTGTATATTATCCTTCCTATAATATTATTATATATGTATTATTAATAACAAAAACATTATTAAAAAGTGTTCATTCATATATAATTATAATTATAAAAAAACTTTAAACTATGTATTTATATTATGATCAAAAAACCTGTCAATATTTATTTGCATATTATCGTTTCTATAATATTATTATATTTGTATTATTAATTACAAAAACATTACTAAAAAGTGTTCATTCATATATAATTATTATTATAAAAAAACTTTAAACTATGTATTTATATTATGATCAAAAAAACCTGTGAATATTTATTTGCATATTATCCTTCCTATAATATTATTATATATGTATTATTAATAACAAAAACATTATTAAAAAGTGTTCATTCATATATAATTATTATTATTAAAATATTATAAAATATGTATTTATATTATGATCAAAAACATTTATATATATTTATTTGTATATTATCCTTCCTATAATATTATTATATATGTATTATTAATAACAAAAAACATTATTCAAAAGTGTTCATTCATATATAATTATTATTATAAAAATATTATAAAATATGTATTTATATAATGATCAAAAACATTTATATATATTTATTTGTATATTATCCTTCCTATAATATTATTATATATGTATTATTAATAACAAAAACATCATTAAAAAGTGTTCATTCATATATAATTATTTTTATATAAAAATTATAAAATATGTATTTATATTATGATAAAAAAAAACCTGTCAATATTTAATTGCATATTATCCTTACTATAATATTAATATATATGTATTATTATTATTAAAAACATTATTAAAAAGTGTTCATTCATATATAATTTATAATTATAAAAATATTATAAAATATGTATTTATATTATGATCAAAAACATTTTTATATATTTATTTGTATATTATCCTTCCTATAATATTATTATATATGTATTATTCATAACAAAAACATTATTAAAAAGTGTTCATTCATATATAATTATAATTATAAAAAAACTTTAAACTATGTATTTATATTATGATCAAAAAAACCTGTCAATATTTATTTTCATATTATCGTTTCTATAATATTATTATATTTGTATTATTAATTACAAAAACATTACTAAAAAGTGTTCATTCATATATAATTATTATTATAAAAAACTTTAAAATATGTATTTATATTATGATAAAAAAAACCTGTGAATATTTATTTGCATATTATCCTTCCTATAATATTATTATATATGTATTATTAATTACAAAAACATCATTAAAAATTGTTCATTCATATATAATAATTTTTATATAAAAATTTTAAAATATGTATTTATAATATGATAAAAAAACCTGTCAATATTTAATTGCATATTATCCTTACTATAATATTAATATATATGTATTATTATTATTAAAATCATTATTAAAAAGTGTTCATCATATATAATTATAATTATAAAAATATTATAAAATATGTATTTATATTATGATCAAAAACATTTTTATATATTTATTTGTATATTATCCTTCCTATAATATTATTATATATGTATTATTAATAACAAAAACATTATTAAAAAGTGTTCATTCATATATTATTATTATTATAAAATTATTATAAAATATGTATTTATATTATGATCAAAAACATTTATATATATTTATTTGTATATTATCCTTCCTATAATATTATTATATATGTATTATTCATAACAAAAACATTATTAAAAAGTGTTCATTCATATATAATTATAATTATAAAAAAACTTTAAACTATGTATTTATATTATGATCAAAAAAACCTGTCAATATTTATTTGCATATTATCGTTTCTATAATATTATTATATTTGTATTATTAATTACAAAAACATTACTAAAAAGTGTTCATTCATATATAATTATTATTATAAAAAAACTTTAAACTATGTATTTATATTATGATCAAAAAAACCTGTCAATATTTATTTGCATATTATCGTTTCTATAATATTATTATATTTGTATTATTAATTACAAAAACATTACTAAAAATTGTTCATTCATATATAATTATTATTATAAAAAAACTTTAAACTATGTATTTATATTATGATTAAAAAACCCTGTCAATATTTATTTGCATATTATCGTTTCTATAATATTATTATATTTGGAATTTTAATTACAAAAACATTACTAAAAAGTGTTCATATATTATTATTATTATAAAAAACTTTAAAATATGTATTTATATTATGATAAAAAAACCTGTGAATATTTATTTGCATATTATCCTTCCTATAATATTGTTATATATGTATTATTAATAACAAAAACATTATTAAAAAGTGTTCATTCATATATAATTATTATTATAAAAATATTATAAAATATGTATTTATATTATGATCAAAAACATTTATATATATTTATTTGTATATTATCCTTCCTATAATATTATTATATATGTATTATTAATAACAAAAACATTATTCAAAAGTGTTCATTCATATATAATTATTATTATAAAAATATTATAAAATATGTATTTATATTATGATCAAAAACATTTATATATATTTATTTGTATATTATCCTTCCTATAATATTATTATATATGTATTATTAATAACAAAAACATCATTAAAAAGTGTTCATTCATATATAATTATTTTTATATAAAAATTATAAAATATGTATTTATATTATGATAAAAAAAACCTGTCAATATTTAATTGCATATTATCCTTACTATAATATTAATATATATGTATTATTATTATTAAAAACATTATTAAAAAGTGTTCATTCATATATAATTATAAATATAAAAATATTATAAAATATGTATTTATATTATGATCAAAAACATTTTTATATATTTATTTGTATATTATCCTTCCTATAATATTATTATATATGTATTATTCATAACAAAAACATTATTAAAAAGTGTTCATTCATATATAATTATAATTATAAAAAAACTGTAAACTATGTATTTATATTATGATCAAAAAAACCTGTCAATATTTATTTTCATATTATCGTTTCTATAATATTATTATATTTGTATTATTAATTACAAAAACATTACTAAAAAGTGTTCATTCATATATAATTATTATTATAAAAAACTTTTAAATATGTATTTATATTATGATAAAAAAAAACTGTGAATATTTGTTTGCATATTATCCTTCCTATAATATTATAATATATGTATTATTAATTACAAAAACATCATTAAAAAGTGTTCATTCATATATAATTATTATTATAAAAATATTATAAAATATGTATTTATATTATGATCAAAAACATTTAAATATATTTATTTGTATATTATCCTTCCTATAATATTATTATATATGTATTATTAATAACAAAAACATCATTAAAAAGTGTTCATTCATATATAATTATTTTTATATAAAAATTATAAAATATGTATTTATATTATGATAAAAAAAACCTGTCAATATTTAATTGCATATTATCCTTACTATAATATTAATATATATGTATAATTATATATGAATGAACACTTTTTAATAATGTTTTTGTTATGAATAATACATATATAATAATATTATAGGAAGGATAATATACAAATAAATATATATAAATGTTTTTGATCATAATATAAAAACATATTTTATAATATTTTTATAATTATAATTATATATGAATGAACACTTTTTAATAATGTTTTTAATAATAATAATACATATATATTAATATTATAGTAAAGATAATATGCAATTAAATATTGACAGGTTTTTTTTATCATAATATAAAAACATATTTTTAAATTTTTATATAAAAATAATTATATATGAATGAACACTTTTTAATGATGTTTTTGTAATTAATAATACATATATAATAATATTATAGGAAGGATAATATGCAAATAAATATTCACAGGTTTTTTTTATCATAATATAAATACATATTTTAAATTTTTTTTTATAATAATTATATATGAATGAACACTTTTTAGTAATGTTTTTGTAATTAATAATACAAATAAATATAATAATATTATAGAAACGATAATATGAAAATAAATATTGACAGGTTTTTTTGATCATAATATAAATACATAGTTTAAAGTTTTTTTATAATTATATTTATATATGAATGAACAGTTTTTAATAATGTTTTTGTTATGAATAATACATATATAATAATATTATAGGAAGGATAATATACAAATAAATATATATAAATGTTTTTGATCATAATATAAATACATATTTTATAATATTTTTATAATAATAATAATATATGAATGAACACTTTTTAATAATGTTTTTGTTATGAATAATACATATATAATAATATTATAGGAAGGATAATATACAAATAAATATATATAAATGTTTTTGATCATAATATAAATACATATTTTATAATATTTTTGTAATTATAATTATATATGAATGAACACTTTTTAATAATGTTTTTAATAATAATAATACATATATATTAATATTATAGTAAGGATAATATGCAATTAAATATTGACAGGTTTTTTTTATCATAATATAAATACATATTTTAAAATTTTTATATAAAAATAATTATATATGAATGAACACTTTTTAATAATGTTTTTGTTATTAATAATACATATATAATAATATTATAGGAAGGATAATATACAAATAAATATATATAAATGTTTTTGATCATAATATAAATACATATTTTTAATATTTTTATAATAATAATTTTATATGAATGAATACTTTTGAATAATGTTTTTGTTATTAATAATACATATATAATAATATTATAGGAAGGATAATATACAAATAAATATATATAAATGTTTTTGATCATAATATAAATACATATTTTATAATATTTTTATAATAATAATTATATATGAATGAACACTTTTTAATTATGTTTTTGTAATTAATAATACATATATAATAATATTATAGGAAGGATAATATGCAAATAAATATTCACAGTTTTTTTTTATCATAATATAAATACATATTTTATAATATTTTTATAATAATAATTATATATGAATGAACACTTTTTAGTAATGTTTTTGTAATTAATAATACAAATATAATAATATTATAGAAACGATAATATGAAAATAAATATTGACAGGTTTTTTTGATCATAATATAAATACATAGTTTAAAGTTTTTTTATAATTATAATTATATATGAATGAACACTTTTTAATAATGTTTTTGTTATGGATAATACATATATAATAATATTATAGGAAGGATAATATACAAATAAATATATATAAATGTTTTGATCATAATATAAAAACATATTTTATAATATTTTTATAATTATAATTATATATGAATGAACACTTTTTAATAATGTTTTTAATAATAATAATACATATATATTAATATTATAGTAAGGATAATATGCAATTAAATATTGACAGGTTTTTTTTATCATAATATAAATACATATTTTAAAATTTTTATATAAAAATAATTATATATGAATGAACACTTTTTAATGATGTTTTTGTAATTAATAATACATATATAATAATATTATAGGAAGGATAATATGCAAATAAATATTCACAGGTTTTTTTATCATAATATAAATACATATTTTAAATTTTTTTTTAATAATAATTATATATGAATGATCACTTTTTAGTAATGTTTTTGTAATTAATAATACAAATATAATAATATTATAGAAACGATAATATGAAAATAAATATTGACAGGTTTTTTTGATCATAATATAAATACATAGTTTAAAGTTTTTTTATAATTATATTTATATATGAATGAACACTTTTTAATAATGTTTTTGTTATGAATAATACATATATAATAATATTATAGGAAGGATAATATACAAATAAATATATAAAAATGTTTTTGATCATAATATAAATACATATTTTATAATATTTTTATAATTATAATTATATATGAATGAACACTTTTTAATAATGTTTTTAATAATAATAATACATATATATTAATATTATAGTAAGGATAATAAGCAATTAAATATTGACAAGTTTTTTTTATAATAATATAAATACATATTTTATAATTTTTATATAAAAATAATTATATATGAATGAACACTTTTTAATGATGTTTTTGTTATTAATAATACATATATAATAATATTATAGGAAGGATAATATACAAATAAATATATATAAATGTTTTTGATCATAATATAAATACATATTTTATAATATTTTTATAATAATAATTATATATGAATGAACACTTTTAAATAATGTTTTTGTTATTAATAATATATATATAATAATATTAAAGGCAGGATAATATACAAATAAATATATATAAATGTTTTTGATCATAATATAAATACATATTTTATAATATTTTTATAATAATAATTATATATGAATGAACACTTTTTAATAATGTTTTTGTTATTAATAATACATATATAATAATATTATAGGAAGAATAATATGCAAATAAATATTCACAGGTTTTTTTATCATAATATAAATACATATTTTAAAGTTTTTTATAATAATAATATATGAATGAACACTTTTTAGTAATGTTTTTGTAATTAATAATCCAAATATAATAATATTATAGAAACGATAATATGGAAATAAATATTGAAAGGTTTTTTTGATCATAATATAAATACATAGTTTAAAGTTTTTTTATAATAATAATTATATATGAATGAACACTTTTTAGTAATGTTTTTGTAATTAATAATACAAATATAATAATATTATAGAAACGATAATATGCAAATAAATATTGGCAGGTTTTTTTGATCATAATATAAATACATAGTTTAAAGTTTTTTTATAATTATAATTATATATGAATGAACACTTTTTAATAATGTTTTTGTTATGAATAATACATATATAATAATATTATAGGAAGGATAATATACAAATAAATATATATAAATGTTTTTGATCATAATATAAATACATATTTTATAATATTTTTATAATAATAATTATATATGAATGAACACTTTTTAATAATGTTTTTGTTATGAATAATACATATATAATAATATTATAGGAAGGATAATATACAAATAAATATATATAAATGTTTTTGATCATAATATAAATACATATTTTATAATATTTTTATAATAATAATTATATATGAATGAACACTTTTTAATAATGTTTATGTTATTAATAATACATATATAATAATATTATAGGAAGGATAATATACAAATAAATATACATAAATATTTTTGATCATAATATAAATACATATTTTATAATATTTTTATAATTATAATTATATATGAATGAACACTTTTTAATAATGTTTTTAATAATAATAATACATATATATTAATATTATAGTAAGGATAATATGCAATTAAATATTGACAGGTTTTTTTTATCATAATATAAATACATATTTTAAAATTTTTATATAAAAATAATTATATATGAATGAACACTTTTTAATGATGTTTTTGTTATTAATAATACATATATAATAATATTATAGGAAGGATAATATACAAATAAATATATACAAATGTTTTTGATCATAATATAAATACATATTTTATAATATTTTTATAATAATAATTTTATATGAATGAACACTTTTGAATAATGTTTTTGTTATTAATAATACATATATAATAATATTATAGGAAGGATAATATACAAATAAATATATATAAATGTTTTTGATCATAATATAAATACATATTTTATAATATTTTTATAATAATAATTATATATGAATGAACACTTTTTAATGATGTTTTTGTAATTAATAATACATATATAATAATATTATAGGAAGGATAATATGCAAATAAATATTCACAGTTTTTTTTTATCATAATATAAATACATATTTTAAAGTTTTTTATAATAATAATTATATATGAATGAACACTTTTTAGTAATGTTTTTGTAATTAATAATACAAATATAATAATATTATAGAAACGATAATATGCAAATAGATATTGACAGGTTTTTTGAACATAATATAAATACATAGTTTAAAGTTTTTTTATAATAATAATTATATATGAATGAACACTTTTTAGTAATGTTTTTGTAATTAATAATACAAATAAAATAATATTATAGAAACGATAATATGCAAATAAATATTGACAGGTTTTTTGATCATAACATAGTTTAAAGTTTTTTTATAATTATAATTATATATGAATGAACACTTTTTAATAATGTTTTTGTTATGAATAATACATATATAATAATATTATAGAAAGGATAATATACAAATAAATATATATAAATGTTTTTGATCATAATATAAATACATATTTTATAATATTTTTATAATAATAATTATATATGAATGAACACTTTTTAATAATGTTTTTGTTATGAATAATACATATATAATAATATTATAGAAAGGATAATATACAAATAAATATATATAAATGTTTTTGATCATAATATAAATACATATTTTATAATATTTTTATAATAATAATTATATATGAATGAACACTTTTTAATAATGTTTTTGTTATTAATAATACATATATAATAATATTATAGGAAGGATAATATACAAATAAATATATATAAATGTTTTTGATCATAATATAAATACATATTTTATAATATTTTTATAATTATAATTATATATGAATGAACACTTTTTAATAATGTTTTTGTTATTAATAATACATATATAATAATATTATAGGAAGGATAATATACAAATAAATATATATAAATGTTTTTGATCATAATATAAATACATATTTTATAATATTTTTATAATAATAATTATATATGAATGAACACTTTTTAATAATGTTTTTGTTATTAATAATACATATATAATAATATTATAGGAAGGATAATATACAAATAAATATATATAAATGTTTTTGATCATAATATAAATACATATTTTATAATATTTTTTATAATTATAATTATATATGAATGAACACTTTTTAATAATGTTTTTAATAATAATAATACATATATATTAATATTATAGGAAGGATAATATGCAATTAAATATTGACAGGTTTTTTTTATCATAATATAAATACATAGTTTAAAGTTTTTTTATAATTATAATTATATATGAATAAACACTTTTTAATAATGTTTTTGTTATGAATAATACATATATAATAATATTATAGGAAGGATAATATACAAATAAATATATATAAATGTTTTTGATCATAATATAAATACATATTTTATAATATTTTATAATTATAATTATATATGAATGAACACTTTTTAATAATGTTTTTAATAATAATAATACATATATATTAATATTATAGTAAGGATAATATGCAATTAAATATTGACAGGTTTTTTTTTTATCATAATATAAATACATATTTTAAAATTTTTATATAAAAATAATTATATATGAATGAACACTTTTTAATGATGTTTTTGTTATTAATAATACATATATAATAATATTATAGGAAGGATAATATACAAATAAATATATATATAAATGTTTTTGATCATAATATAAATACATATTTTATAATATTTTTATAATAATAATTATATATGAATGAACACTTTTGAATAATGTTTTTGTTATTAATAATACATATATAATAATATTATAGGAAGGATAATATACAAATAAATATATATAAATGTTTTTGATCATAATATAAATACATATTTTATAATATTTTTATAATTATAATTATATATGAATGAACACTTTTTAATAATGTTTTTAATAATAATAATACATATATATTAATATTATAGGAAGGATAATATGCAATTAAATATTGACAGGTTTTTTTTTATCATAATATAAATACATATTTTAAAGTTTTTTATAATAATAATTATATATGAATGAACACTTTTTAGTAATGTTTTTGTAATTAATAATACAAATATAATAATATTATAGAAACAATAATATGCAAATAAATATTGACAAGTTTTTTTGATCATAATATAAATACATAGTTTAAAGTTTTTTTATAATTATAATTATATATGAATGAACACTTTTTAATAATGTTTTTGTTATGAATAATACATATATAATAATATTATAGGAAGGATAATATACAAATAAATATATAAAAATGTTTTTGATCATAATATAAATACATATTTTTTAATATTTTTATAATTATAATTATATATGAATGAACACTTTTTAATAATGTTTTTAATAATAATAATACATATATATTAATATTATAGTAAGGATAATATGCAATTAAATATTGACAGGTTTTTTTTATCATAATATAAATACATATTTTATAATTTTTATATAAAAATAATTATATATGAATGAACACTTTTTAATGATGTTTTTGTTATTAATAATACATATATAATAATATTATAGGAAGGATAATATACAAATAAATATATATATATGTTTTTGATCATAATATAAATACATATTTTATAATATTTTTATAATAATAATTATATATGAATGAACACTTTTGAATAATGTTTTTGTTATTAATAATACATATATAATAATATTATAGGAAGGATAATATACAAATAAATATATATAAATGTTTTTGATCATAATATAAATACATATTTTATAATATTTTTATAATAATAATTATATATGAATGAACACTTTTTAATAATGTTTTTGTTATTAATAATACATATATAATAATATTATAGGAAGGATAATATGCAAATAAATATTCACAGGTTTTTTTATCATAATATAAATACATATTTTAAAGTTTTTTATAATAATAATTATATATGAATGAACACTTTTTAGTAATGTTTTTGTAATTAATAATACAAATATAATAATATTATAGAAACGATAATATGCAAATAAATATTGACAGGTTTTTTTGATCATAATATAAATACATAGTTTAAAGTTTTTTTATAATAATAATTATATATGAATGAACACTTTTTAGTAATGTTTTTGTAATTAATAATACAAATATAATAATATTATAGAAACGATAATATGCAAATAAATATTGACAGGTTTTTTTGATCATAATATAAATACATAGTTTAAAGTTTTTTTATAATTATAATTATATATGAATGAACACTTTTTAATAATGTTTTTGTTATGAATAATACATATATAATAATATTATAGGAAGGATAATATACAAATAAATATATATAAATGTTTTTGATCATAATATAAAAACATATTTTATAATATTTTTATAATAATAATTATATATGAATGAACACTTTTTAATAATGTTTTTGTTATTAATAATACATATATAATAATATTATAGGAAGGATAATATGCAAATAAATATTCACAGGTTTTTTTTATCATAATATAAATACATATTTTAAAGTTTTTTATAATTATAATTATATATGAATGAACACTTTTTAGTAATGTTTTTGTAATTAATAATACAAATATAATAATATTATAGAAACGATAATATGTAAATAAATATTGACAGGTTTTTTTGATCATAATATAAATACATATTTTATAATATTTTTATAATAATAATTATATATGAATGAACACTTTTTAATAATGTTTTTGTTATTAATAATACATATATAATAATATTATAGGAAGGATAATATGCAAATAAATATTCACAGGTTTTTTTATCATAATATAAATACATATTTTAAAGTTTTTTATAATAATAATAATATATGAATGAACACTTTTTAGTAATGTTTTTGTAATTAATAATACAAATATAATAATATTATAGAAACGATAATATGCAAATAAATATTGACAGGTTTTTTTGATCATAATATAAATACATAGTTTAAAGTTTTTTTATAATTATAATTATATATGAATGAACACTTTTTAATAATGTTTTTGTTATGAATAATACATATATAATAATATTATAGGAAGGATAATATACAAATAAATATATATAAATGTTTTTGATCATAATATAAATACATATTTTATAATATTTTTATAATAATAATTATATATGAATGAACACTTTTGAATAATGTTTTTGTTATTAATAATACATATATACTAATATTATAGGAAGGATAATATACAAATAAATATATATAAATGTTTTTGATCATAATATAAATACATATTTTATAATATTTTTATAATAATAATTATATATGAATGAACACTTTTGAATAATGTTTTTGTTATTAATAATACATATATCATAATATTATAGGAAGGATAATATGCAAATAAATATTCACAGGTTTTTTTATCATAATATAAATACATATTTTAAAGTTTTTTATAATAATAATAATATATGAATGAACACTTTTTAGTAATGTTTTTGTAATTAATAATACAAATATAATAATATTATAGAAACGATAATATGCAAATAAATATTGACAGGTTTTTTTGATCATAATATAAATACATAGTTTAAAGTTTTTTTATAATTATAATTATATATGAATGAACACTTTTTAATAATGTTTTTGTTATGAATAATACATATATAATAATATTATAGGAAGGATAATATACAAATAAATATATATAAATGTTTTTGATCATAATATAAATACATATTTTATAATATTTTTATAATAATAATAATATATGAATGAACACTTTTTAATAATGTTTTTGTTATGAATAATACATATATAATAATATTATAGGAAGGATAATATACAAATAAATATATATAAATGTTTTTGATCATAATATAAATACATATTTTATAATATTTTTATAATAATAATTATATATGAATGAACACTTTTTAATAATGTTTTTGTTATTAATAATACATATATCATAATATTATAGGAAGGATAATATGCAAATAAATATTCACAGTTTTTTTTTATCATAATATAAATACATATTTAAAAGTTTTTTAAAATAATAATTATATATGAATGAACACTTTTTAGTAATGTTTTTGTAATTAATAATACAAATATAATAATATTATAGAAACGATAATATGAAAATAAATATTGACAGGTTTTTTTTATCATAATATAAATACATAGTTTAAAGTTTTTTTATAATTATAATTATATATGAATGAACACTTTTTAATGATGTTTTTGTTATTAATAATACATATATAATAATATTATAGGAAGGATAATATACAAATAAATATATATAAATGTTTTTGATCATAATATAAATACATATTTTATAATATTTTTATAATAATAATTATATATGAATGAACACTTTTGAATAATGTTTTTGTTATTAATAATACATATATAATAATATTATAGGAAGGATAATATACAAATAAATATATATAAATGTTTTTGATCATAATATAAATACATATTTTATAATATTTTTATAATAATAATAATATATGAATGAACACTTTTTAGTAATGTTTTTGTAATTAATAATCCAAATATAATAATATTATAGAAACGATAATATGCAAATAAATATTGACAGGTTTTTTTGATCATAATATAAATACATAGTTTAAAGTTTTTTTATAATTATAATTATATATGAATGAACACTTTTTAATAATGTTTTTGTTATGAATAATACATATATAATAATATTATAGGAAGGATAATATACAAATAAATATATATAAATGTTTTTGATCATAATATAAATACATATTTTATAATATTTTTATAATAATAATTATATATGAATGAACACTTTTTAATAATGTTTTTGTTATGAATAATACATATATAATAATATTATAGGAAGGATAATATACAAATAAATATATATAAATGTTTTTGATCATAATATAAATACATATTTTATAATATTTTTATAATAATAATTATATATGAATGAACACTTTTTAATAATGTTTATGTTATTAATAATACATATATAATAATATTATAGGAAGGATAATATACAAATAAATATACATAAATATTTTTGATCATAATATAAATACATATTTTATAATATTTTTATAATTATAATTATATATGAATGAACACTTTTTAATAATGTTTTTAATAATAATAATACATATATATTAATATTATAGTAAGGATAATATGCAATTAAATATTGACAGGTTTTTTTTATCATAATATAAATACATATTTTAAAATTTTTATATAAAAATAATTATATATGAATGAACACTTTTTAATGATGTTTTTGTTATTAATAATACATATATAATAATATTATAGGAAGGATAATATACAAATAAATATATACAAATGTTTTTGATCATAATATAAATACATATTTTATAATATTTTTATAATAATAATTTTATATGAATGAACACTTTTGAATAATGTTTTTGTTATTAATAATACATATATAATAATATTATAGGAAGGATAATATACAAATAAATATATATAAATGTTTTTGATCATAATATAAATACATATTTTATAATATTTTTATAATAATAATTATATATGAATGAACACTTTTTAATGATGTTTTTGTAATTAATAATACATATATAATAATATTATAGGAAGGATAATATGCAAATAAATATTCACAGTTTTTTTTTATCATAATATAAATACATATTTTAAAGTTTTTTATAATAATAATTATATATGAATGAACACTTTTTAGTAATGTTTTTGTAATTAATAATACAAATATAATAATATTATAGAAACGATAATATGCAAATAGATATTGACAGGTTTTTTGAACATAATATAAATACATAGTTTAAAGTTTTTTTATAATAATAATTATATATGAATGAACACTTTTTAGTAATGTTTTTGTAATTAATAATACAAATAAAATAATATTATAGAAACGATAATATGCAAATAAATATTGACAGGTTTTTTGATCATAACATAGTTTAAAGTTTTTTTATAATTATAATTATATATGAATGAACACTTTTTAATAATGTTTTTGTTATGAATAATACATATATAATAATATTATAGAAAGGATAATATACAAATAAATATATATAAATGTTTTTGATCATAATATAAATACATATTTTATAATATTTTTATAATAATAATTATATATGAATGAACACTTTTTAATAATGTTTTTGTTATGAATAATACATATATAATAATATTATAGAAAGGATAATATACAAATAAATATATATAAATGTTTTTGATCATAATATAAATACATATTTTATAATATTTTTATAATAATAATTATATATGAATGAACACTTTTTAATAATGTTTTTGTTATTAATAATACATATATAATAATATTATAGGAAGGATAATATACAAATAAATATATATAAATGTTTTTGATCATAATATAAATACATATTTTATAATATTTTTATAATTATAATTATATATGAATGAACACTTTTTAATAATGTTTTTGTTATTAATAATACATATATAATAATATTATAGGAAGGATAATATACAAATAAATATATATAAATGTTTTTGATCATAATATAAATACATATTTTATAATATTTTTATAATAATAATTATATATGAATGAACACTTTTTAATAATGTTTTTGTTATTAATAATACATATATAATAATATTATAGGAAGGATAATATACAAATAAATATATATAAATGTTTTTGATCATAATATAAATACATATTTTATAATATTTTTTATAATTATAATTATATATGAATGAACACTTTTTAATAATGTTTTTAATAATAATAATACATATATATTAATATTATAGGAAGGATAATATGCAATTAAATATTGACAGGTTTTTTTTATCATAATATAAATACATAGTTTAAAGTTTTTTTATAATTATAATTATATATGAATAAACACTTTTTAATAATGTTTTTGTTATGAATAATACATATATAATAATATTATAGGAAGGATAATATACAAATAAATATATATAAATGTTTTTGATCATAATATAAATACATATTTTATAATATTTTATAATTATAATTATATATGAATGAACACTTTTTAATAATGTTTTTAATAATAATAATACATATATATTAATATTATAGTAAGGATAATATGCAATTAAATATTGACAGGTTTTTTTTTTATCATAATATAAATACATATTTTAAAATTTTTATATAAAAATAATTATATATGAATGAACACTTTTTAATGATGTTTTTGTTATTAATAATACATATATAATAATATTATAGGAAGGATAATATACAAATAAATATATATATAAATGTTTTTGATCATAATATAAATACATATTTTATAATATTTTTATAATAATAATTATATATGAATGAACACTTTTGAATAATGTTTTTGTTATTAATAATACATATATAATAATATTATAGGAAGGATAATATACAAATAAATATATATAAATGTTTTTGATCATAATATAAATACATATTTTATAATATTTTTATAATTATAATTATATATGAATGAACACTTTTTAATAATGTTTTTAATAATAATAATACATATATATTAATATTATAGGAAGGATAATATGCAATTAAATATTGACAGGTTTTTTTTTATCATAATATAAATACATATTTTAAAGTTTTTTATAATAATAATTATATATGAATGAACACTTTTTAGTAATGTTTTTGTAATTAATAATACAAATATAATAATATTATAGAAACAATAATATGCAAATAAATATTGACAAGTTTTTTTGATCATAATATAAATACATAGTTTAAAGTTTTTTTATAATTATAATTATATATGAATGAACACTTTTTAATAATGTTTTTGTTATGAATAATACATATATAATAATATTATAGGAAGGATAATATACAAATAAATATATAAAAATGTTTTTGATCATAATATAAATACATATTTTTTAATATTTTTATAATTATAATTATATATGAATGAACACTTTTTAATAATGTTTTTAATAATAATAATACATATATATTAATATTATAGTAAGGATAATATGCAATTAAATATTGACAGGTTTTTTTTATCATAATATAAATACATATTTTATAATTTTTATATAAAAATAATTATATATGAATGAACACTTTTTAATGATGTTTTTGTTATTAATAATACATATATAATAATATTATAGGAAGGATAATATACAAATAAATATATATATATGTTTTTGATCATAATATAAATACATATTTTATAATATTTTTATAATAATAATTATATATGAATGAACACTTTTGAATAATGTTTTTGTTATTAATAATACATATATAATAATATTATAGGAAGGATAATATACAAATAAATATATATAAATGTTTTTGATCATAATATAAATACATATTTTATAATATTTTTATAATAATAATTATATATGAATGAACACTTTTTAATAATGTTTTTGTTATTAATAATACATATATAATAATATTATAGGAAGGATAATATGCAAATAAATATTCACAGGTTTTTTTATCATAATATAAATACATATTTTAAAGTTTTTTATAATAATAATTATATATGAATGAACACTTTTTAGTAATGTTTTTGTAATTAATAATACAAATATAATAATATTATAGAAACGATAATATGCAAATAAATATTGACAGGTTTTTTTGATCATAATATAAATACATAGTTTAAAGTTTTTTTATAATAATAATTATATATGAATGAACACTTTTTAGTAATGTTTTTGTAATTAATAATACAAATATAATAATATTATAGAAACGATAATATGCAAATAAATATTGACAGGTTTTTTTGATCATAATATAAATACATAGTTTAAAGTTTTTTTATAATTATAATTATATATGAATGAACACTTTTTAATAATGTTTTTGTTATGAATAATACATATATAATAATATTATAGGAAGGATAATATACAAATAAATATATATAAATGTTTTTGATCATAATATAAAAACATATTTTATAATATTTTTATAATAATAATTATATATGAATGAACACTTTTTAATAATGTTTTTGTTATTAATAATACATATATAATAATATTATAGGAAGGATAATATGCAAATAAATATTCACAGGTTTTTTTTATCATAATATAAATACATATTTTAAAGTTTTTTATAATTATAATTATATATGAATGAACACTTTTTAGTAATGTTTTTGTAATTAATAATACAAATATAATAATATTATAGAAACGATAATATGTAAATAAATATTGACAGGTTTTTTTGATCATAATATAAATACATATTTTATAATATTTTTATAATAATAATTATATATGAATGAACACTTTTTAATAATGTTTTTGTTATTAATAATACATATATAATAATATTATAGGAAGGATAATATGCAAATAAATATTCACAGGTTTTTTTATCATAATATAAATACATATTTTAAAGTTTTTTATAATAATAATAATATATGAATGAACACTTTTTAGTAATGTTTTTGTAATTAATAATACAAATATAATAATATTATAGAAACGATAATATGCAAATAAATATTGACAGGTTTTTTTGATCATAATATAAATACATAGTTTAAAGTTTTTTTATAATTATAATTATATATGAATGAACACTTTTTAATAATGTTTTTGTTATGAATAATACATATATAATAATATTATAGGAAGGATAATATACAAATAAATATATATAAATGTTTTTGATCATAATATAAATACATATTTTATAATATTTTTATAATAATAATTATATATGAATGAACACTTTTGAATAATGTTTTTGTTATTAATAATACATATATACTAATATTATAGGAAGGATAATATACAAATAAATATATATAAATGTTTTTGATCATAATATAAATACATATTTTATAATATTTTTATAATAATAATTATATATGAATGAACACTTTTGAATAATGTTTTTGTTATTAATAATACATATATCATAATATTATAGGAAGGATAATATGCAAATAAATATTCACAGGTTTTTTTATCATAATATAAATACATATTTTAAAGTTTTTTATAATAATAATAATATATGAATGAACACTTTTTAGTAATGTTTTTGTAATTAATAATACAAATATAATAATATTATAGAAACGATAATATGCAAATAAATATTGACAGGTTTTTTTGATCATAATATAAATACATAGTTTAAAGTTTTTTTATAATTATAATTATATATGAATGAACACTTTTTAATAATGTTTTTGTTATGAATAATACATATATAATAATATTATAGGAAGGATAATATACAAATAAATATATATAAATGTTTTTGATCATAATATAAATACATATTTTATAATATTTTTATAATAATAATAATATATGAATGAACACTTTTTAATAATGTTTTTGTTATGAATAATACATATATAATAATATTATAGGAAGGATAATATACAAATAAATATATATAAATGTTTTTGATCATAATATAAATACATATTTTATAATATTTTTATAATAATAATTATATATGAATGAACACTTTTTAATAATGTTTTTGTTATTAATAATACATATATCATAATATTATAGGAAGGATAATATGCAAATAAATATTCACAGTTTTTTTTTATCATAATATAAATACATATTTAAAAGTTTTTTAAAATAATAATTATATATGAATGAACACTTTTTAGTAATGTTTTTGTAATTAATAATACAAATATAATAATATTATAGAAACGATAATATGAAAATAAATATTGACAGGTTTTTTTTATCATAATATAAATACATAGTTTAAAGTTTTTTTATAATTATAATTATATATGAATGAACACTTTTTAATGATGTTTTTGTTATTAATAATACATATATAATAATATTATAGGAAGGATAATATACAAATAAATATATATAAATGTTTTTGATCATAATATAAATACATATTTTATAATATTTTTATAATAATAATTATATATGAATGAACACTTTTGAATAATGTTTTTGTTATTAATAATACATATATAATAATATTATAGGAAGGATAATATACAAATAAATATATATAAATGTTTTTGATCATAATATAAATACATATTTTATAATATTTTTATAATAATAATAATATATGAATGAACACTTTTTAGTAATGTTTTTGTAATTAATAATCCAAATATAATAATATTATAGAAACGATAATATGCAAATAAATATTGACAGGTTTTTTTGATCATAATATAAATACATAGTTTAAAGTTTTTTTATAATTATAATTATATATGAATGAACACTTTTTAATAATGTTTTTGTTATGAATAATACATATATAATAATATTATAGGAAGGATAATATACAAATAAATATATATAAATGTTTTTGATCATAATATAAATACATATTTTATAATAATTTTATAATAATAATAATATATAAATGAACACTTTTTAATAATGTTTTTGTTATTAATAATACATATATAATAATATTATAGAAACGATAATATGCAAATAAATATTGACAGGTTTTTTTGATCATAATATAAATACATAGTTTAAAGTTTTTTTATAATAATAATTATATATGAATGAACACTTTTTAGTAATGTTTTTGTAATTAATAATACAAATATAATAATATTATAGAAACGATAATATGCAAATAAATATTGACAGGTTTTTTTGGAAGGATAATATACAAATAAATATATATAAATGTTTTTGATCATAATATAAATACATATTTTATAATAATTTTATAATAATAATAATATATGAATGAACACTTTTTAATAATGTTTTTGTTATTAATAATACATATATAATAATATTATAGGAAGGATAATATACAAATAAATATATAAAAATGTTTTTGATCATAATATAAATACATATTTTATAATATTTTTATAATAATAATTATATATGAATGAACACTTTTTAATAATGTTTTTGTTATTAATAATACATATATAATAATATTATAGGAAGGATAATATGCAAATAAATATTCACAGGTTTTTTTATCATAATATAAATACATATTTTAAAGTTTTTTATAATAATAATAATATATGAATGAACACTTTTTAGTAATGTTTTTGTAATTAATAATACAAATATAATAATATTATAGAAACGATAATATGCAAATAAATATTGACAGGTTTTTTTGATCATAATATAAATACATAGTTTAAAGTTTTTTTATAATAATAATTATATATGAATGAACACTTTTTAGT
This sequence comes from Macrosteles quadrilineatus, assembly GCF_028750875.1. Classification (NCBI taxonomy): domain Eukaryota; kingdom Metazoa; phylum Arthropoda; class Insecta; order Hemiptera; family Cicadellidae; genus Macrosteles; species Macrosteles quadrilineatus. Next base: position 33,516 of record NW_026542798.1, on the reverse strand, counting down.
AATGTTTTTGTAATTAATAATACAAATATAATAATATTATAGAAACGATAATATGCAAATAAATATTGACAGGTTTTTTTGATCATAATATAAATACATAGTTTAAAGTTTTTTTTATAATTATAATTATATATGAATGAACACTTTTTAATAATGTTTTTGTTATGAATAATACATATATAATAATATTATAGGAAGGATAATATACAAATAAATATATATAAATGTTTTTGATCATAATATAAATACATATTTTATAATATTTTTATAATAATAATAATATATGAATGAACACTTTTTAATAATGTTTTTGTTATGAATAATACATATATAATTATATTATAGGAAGGATAATATACAAATAAATATATATAAATGTTTTTGATCATAATATAAATACATATTTTATAATATTTTATAATAATAATTATATATGAATGAACACTTTTTAATAATGTTTTTGTTATTAATAATACATATATAATAATATTATAGGAAGGATAATATACAAATAAATATATATAAATGTTTTTGATCATAATATAAATACATATTTTATAATATTTTTATAATAATAATTATATATGAATGAACACTTTTTAGTAATGTTTTTGTAATTAATAATACAAATATAATAATATTATAGAAACGATAATATGAAAATAAATATTGACAGGTTTTTTTGATCATAATATAAATACATAGTTTAAAGTTTTTTTATAATTATAATTATATATGAATGAACACTTTTTAATAATGTTTTTGTTATGAATAATACATAAATAATAATATTATAGGAAGGATAATATACAATTAAATATATAAAAATGTTTTTGATCATAATATAATTACATTTTTTAAAATATGTTTTTAATAATAATAATACATATATATTAATATTATAGTAAGGATAATATGCAATTAAATTATTATTAATTACAAAAACATTACTAAAAAGTGTTCATTCATATATAATTATTTTTATAAAAAAACTTTAAACTATGTATTTATATTATGATCAAAAAAACCTGTCAATATTTATTTGCATATTATCGTTTCTATAATATTATTATATTTGTATTATTAATTACAAAAACATTACTAAAAGTGTTCATTCATATATTATTATTATTATAAAAAACTTTAAAATATGTATTTATATTATGATAAAAAAACCTGTGAATATTTATTTGCATATTATCCTTCATATAATATTATTATATATGTATTATTAATAACAAAAACATTATTAAAAAGTGTTCATTCATATATAATTATTATTATAAAAATATTATAAAATATGTATTTATATTATGATCAAAAACATTTTTATATATTTATTTGTATATTATCCTTCCTATAATATTATTATATATGTATTATTAATAACAAAAACATTATTAAAAAGTGTTCATTCATATATTATTATTATTATAAAATTATTATAAAATATGTATTTATATTATGATCAAAAACATTTATATATATTTATTTGTATATTATCCTTCCTATAATATTATTATATATGTATTATTCATAACAAAAACATTATCAAAAAGTGTTCATTCATATATAATTATAATTATAAAAAAAACTTTAAACTATGTATTTATATTATGATCAAAAAAACCTGTCAATATTTATTTGCATATTATCGTTTCTATAATATTATTATATTTGTATTATTAATTACAAAAACATTACTAAAAAGTGTTCATTCATATATAATTATTATTATAAAAAAACTTTAAACTATGTATTTATATTATGATCAAAAAAACCTGTCAATATTTATTTGCATATTATCGTTTCTATAATATTATTATATATGTATTATTAATAACAAAAACATTATTAAAAAGTGTTCATTCATATATTATTATTATTATAAAATTATTATAAAATATGTATTTATATTATGATCAAAAACATTTATATATATTTATTTGTATATTATCCTTCCTATAATATTATTATATATGTATTATTCATAACAAAAACATTATTAAAAAGTGTTCATTCATATATAATTATAATTATAAAAAAACTTTAAACTATGTATTTATATTATGATCAAAAAAACCTGTCAATATTTATTTGCATATTATCGTTTCTATAATATTATTATATTTGGATTATTAATTACAAAAACATTACTAAAAAGTGTTCATTCATATATTATTATTATTATAAAAAACTTTAAAATATGTATTTATATTATGATAAAAAAACCTGTGAATATTTACTTGCATATTATCCTTCCTATAATATTATTATATATGTATTATTAAAAACAAAAACATTATTAAAAGTGTTCATTCATATATAATTATTATTATAAAAATATTATAAAATATGTATTTATATTATGATCAAAAACATTTATATATATTTATTTGTATATTATCCTTCCTATAATATTATTATATATGTATTATTAATAACAAAAACATTATTCAAAAGTGTTCATTCATATATAATTATTATTATAAAAATATTATAAAATATGTATTTATATTATGATCAAAAACATTTATATATATTATTTTGTATATTATCCTTCCTATAATATTATTATATATGTATTATTAATAACAAAAACATCATTAAAAAGTGTTCATTCATATATAATTATTTTTATATAAAAATTATAAAATATGTATTTATATTATGATAAAAAAAAACCTGTCAATATTTAATTGCATATTATCCTTACTATAATATTAATATATATGTATTATTATTATTAAAAACATTATTAAAAAGTGTTCATTCATATATAATTATAATTATAAAAATATTATAAAATATGTATTTATATTATGATCAAAAACATTTTTATATATTTATTTGTATATTATCCTTCCTATAATATTATTATATATGTATTATTCATAACAAAAACATTATTAAAAAGTGTTCATTCATATATAATTATAATTATAAAAAATCTTTAAACTATGTATTTATATTATGATCAAAAAAACCTGTCAATATTTATTTTCATATTATCGTTTCTATAATATTATTATATTTGTATTATTAATTACAAAAACATTACTAAAAAGTGTTCATTCATATATAATTATTATTATAAAAAACTTTTAAATATGTATTTATATTATGATCAAAAACATTTATATATATTTATTTGTATATTATCCTTCCTATAATATTATTATATATGTATTATTAATAACAAAAACATTATTAAAAAGTGTTCATTCATATATTATTATTATTATAAAAAAAACTTTAAACTATGTATTTATATTATGATCAAAAAAACCTGTCAATATTTATTTGCATATTATCGTTTCTATAATATTATTATATTTGTATTATTAATTACAAAAACATTACTAAAAAGTGTTCATTCATATATAATTATAATTATAAAAAATCTTTAAACTATGTATTTATATTATGATCAAAAAAACCTGTCAATATTTATTTTCATATTATCGTTTCTATAATATTATTATATTTGTATTATTAATTACAAAAACATTACTAAAAAGTGTTCATTCATATATAATTATTATTATAAAAAACTTTTAAATATGTATTTATATTATGATCAAAAACATTATATATATTTATTTGTATATTATCCTTTCTATAATATTATTATATATGTATTATTCATAACAAAAACATTATTAAAAAGTGTTCATTCATATATAATTATAATTATAAAAAAAACTTTAAACTATGTATTTATATTATGATCAAAAAAACCTGTCAATATTTATTTGCATATTATCGTTTCTATAATATTATTATATTTGTATTATTAATTACAAAAACATTACTAAAAAGTGTTCATTCATATATAATTATTATTATAAAAAAACTTTAAACTATGTATTTATATTATGATCAAAAAAACCTGTCAATATTTATTTGCATATTATCGTTTCTATAATATTATTATATATGTATTATTAATAACAAAAACATTATTAAAAAGTGTTCATTCATATATTATAATTATTATTAAATTATTATAAAATATGTATTTATATTATGATCAAAAACATTTATATATATTTATTTGTATATTATCCTTCCTATAATATTATTATATATGTATTATTCATAACAAAAACATTATTAAAAAGTGTTCATTCATATATAATTATAATTATAAAAAAAACTTTAAACTATGTATTTATATTATGATCAAAAAAACCTGTCAATATTTATTTGCATATTATCGTTTCTATAATATTATTATATTTGTATTATTAATTACAAAAACATTACTAAAAAGTGTTCATTCATATATAATTATTATTATAAAAAAACTTTAAACTATGTATTTATATTATGATCAAAAAAACCTGTCAATATTTATTTGCATATTATCGTTTCTATAATATTATTATATATGTATTATTAATAACAAAAACATTATTAAAAAGTGTTCATTCATATATTATTATTATTATAAAATTATTATAAAATATGTATTTATATTATGATCAAAAACATTTATATATATTTATTTGTATATTATCCTTCCTATAATATTATTATATATGTATTATTCATAACAAAAACATTATTAAAAAGTGTTCATTAATATATAATTATAATTATAAAAAAACTTTAAACTATGTATTTATATTATGATCAAAAAAACCTGTCAATATTTATTTGCATATTATCGTTTCTATAATATTATTATATTTGGATTATTAATTACAAAAACATTACTAAAAAGTGTTCATTCATATATTATTATTATTATAAAAAAAACTTTAAACTATGTATTTATATTATGATCAAAAAAACCTGTCAATATTTATTTGCATATTATCGTTTCTATAATATTATTATATTTGTATTATTAATTACAAAAACATTACTAAAAAGTGTTCATTCATATATAATTATAATTATAAAAAATCTTTAAACTATGTATTTATATTATGATCAAAAAAACCTGTCAATATTTATTTTCATATTATCGTTTCTATAATATTATTATATTTGTATTATTAATTACAAAAACATTACTAAAAAGTGTTCATTCATATATAATTATTATTATAAAAAACTTTTAAATATGTATTTATATTATGATCAAAAACATTATATATATTTATTTGTATATTATCCTTTCTATAATATTATTATATATGTATTATTCATAACAAAAACATTATTAAAAAGTGTTCATTCATATATAATTATAATTATAAAAAAAACTTTAAACTATGTATTTATATTATGATCAAAAAAACCTGTCAATATTTATTTGCATATTATCGTTTCTATAATATTATTATATTTGTATTATTAATTACAAAAACATTACTAAAAAGTGTTCATTCATATATAATTATTATTATAAAAAACTTTAAACTATGTATTTATATTATGATCAAAAAAACCTGTCAATATTTATTTGCATATTATCGTTTCTATAATATTATTATATATGTATTATTAATAACAAAAACATTATTAAAAAGTGTTCATTCATATATTATAATTATTATTAAATTATTATAAAATATGTATTTATATTATGATCAAAAACATTTATATATATTTATTTGTATATTATCCTTCCTATAATATTATTATATATGTATTATTCATAACAAAAACATTATTAAAAAGTGTTCATTCATATATAATTATAATTATAAAAAAAACTTTAAACTATGTATTTATATTATGATCAAAAAAACCTGTCAATATTTATTTGCATATTATCGTTTCTATAATATTATTATATTTGTATTATTAATTACAAAAACATTACTAAAAAGTGTTCATTCATATATAATTATTATTATAAAAAAACTTTAAACTATGTATTTATATTATGATCAAAAAAACCTGTCAATATTTATTTGCATATTATCGTTTCTATAATATTATTATATATGTATTATTAATAACAAAAACATTATTAAAAAGTGTTCATTCATATATTATTATTATTATAAAATTATTATAAAATATGTATTTATATTATGATCAAAAACATTTATATATATTTATTTGTATATTATCCTTCCTATAATATTATTATATATGTATTATTCATAACAAAAACATTATTAAAAAGTGTTCATTAATATATAATTATAATTATAAAAAAACTTTAAACTATGTATTTATATTATGATCAAAAAAACCTGTCAATATTTATTTGCATATTATCGTTTCTATAATATTATTATATTTGGATTATTAATTACAAAAACATTACTAAAAAGTGTTCATTCATATATTATTATTATGATAAAAAACTTTAAAATATGCATTTATATTATGATAAAAAAACCTGTGAATATTTATTTGCATATTATCCTTCCTATAATATTATTATATATGTATTATTAATAACAAAAACATTATTAAAAGGTGTTCATTCATATATAATTATTATTATAAAAATATTATAAAATATGTATTTATATTATGATCAAAAACATTTATATATATTTATTTGTATATTATCCTTCCTATAATATTATTATATATGTATTATTAATAACAAAAACATTATTCAAAAGTGTTCATTCATATATAATTATTATTATAAAAATATTATAAAATATGTATTTATATTATGATCAAAAACATTTATATATATTTATTTGTATATTATCCTTCCTATAATATTATTATATATGTATTATTAATAACAAAAACATCATTAAAAAGTGTTCATTCATATATAATTATTTTTATATAAAAATTATAAAATATGTATTTATATTATGATAAAAAAAACCTGTCAATATTTAATTGCATATTATCCTTACTATAATATTAATATATATGTATTATTATTATTAAAAACATTATTAAAAAGTGTTCATTCATATATAATTATAATTATAAAAATATTATAAAATATGTATTTATATTATGATCAAAAACATTTTTCTATATTTATTTGTATATTATCCTTCCTATAATATTATTATATATGTATTATTCATAACAAAAACATTATTAAAAAGTGTTCATTCATATATAATTATAATTATAAAAAAACTTTAAACTATGTATTTATATTATGATCAAAAAAACCTGTCAATATTTATTTGCATATTATTGTTTCTTTAATATTATTATATTTGTATTATTAATTACAAAAACATTACTAAAAAGTGTTCATTCATATATAATTATTATTATAAAAAACTTTTAAATATGTATTTATATTATGATCAAAAACATTTATATATATTTATTTGTATATTATCCTTCCTATAATATTATTATATATGTATTATTAATAACAAAAACATTATTAAAAAGTGTTCATTCATATATTATTATTATTATAAAAAAAACTTTAAACTATGTATTTATATTATGATCAAAAAAACCTGTCAATATTTATTTGCATATTATCGTTTCTATAATATTATTATATTTGTATTATTAATTACAAAAACATTACTAAAAAGTGTTCATTCATATATAATTATAATTATAAAAAATCTTTAAACTATGTATTTATATTATGATCAAAAAAACCTGTCAATATTTATTTTCATATTATCGTTTCTATAATATTATTATATTTGTATTATTAATTACAAAAACATTACTAAAAAGTGTTCATTCATATATAATTATTATTATAAAAAACTTTTAAATATGTATTTATATTATGATCAAAAACATTATATATATTTATTTGTATATTATCCTTTCTATAATATTATTATATATGTATTATTCATAACAAAAACATTATTAAAAAGTGTTCATTCATATATAATTATAATTATAAAAAAAACTTTAAACTATGTATTTATATTATGATCAAAAAAACCTGTCAATATTTATTTGCATATTATCGTTTCTATAATATTATTATATTTGTATTATTAATTACAAAAACATTACTAAAAAGTGTTCATTCATATATAATTATTATTATAAAAAAACTTTAAACTATGTATTTATATTATGATCAAAAAAACCTGTCAATATTTATTTGCATATTATCGTTTCTATAATATTATTATATATGTATTATTAATAACAAAAACATTATTAAAAAGTGTTCATTCATATATTATAATTATTATTAAATTATTATAAAATATGTATTTATATTATGATCAAAAACATTTATATATATTTATTTGTATATTATCCTTCCTATAATATTATTATATATGTATTATTCATAACAAAAACATTATTAAAAAGTGTTCATTCATATATAATTATAATTATAAAAAAAACTTTAAACTATGTATTTATATTATGATCAAAAAAACCTGTCAATATTTATTTGCATATTATCGTTTCTATAATATTATTATATTTGTATTATTAATTACAAAAACATTACTAAAAAGTGTTCATTCATATATAATTATTATTATAAAAAAACTTTAAACTATGTATTTATATTATGATCAAAAAAACCTGTCAATATTTATTTGCATATTATCGTTTCTATAATATTATTATATATGTATTATTAATAACAAAAACATTATTAAAAAGTGTTCATTCATATATTATTATTATTATAAAATTATTATAAAATATGTATTTATATTATGATCAAAAACATTTATATATATTTATTTGTATATTATCCTTCCTATAATATTATTATATATGTATTATTCATAACAAAAACATTATTAAAAAGTGTTCATTAATATATAATTATAATTATAAAAAAACTTTAAACTATGTATTTATATTATGATCAAAAAAACCTGTCAATATTTATTTGCATATTATCGTTTCTATAATATTATTATATTTGGATTATTAATTACAAAAACATTACTAAAAAGTGTTCATTCATATATTATTATTATGATAAAAAACTTTAAAATATGCATTTATATTATGATAAAAAAACCTGTGAATATTTATTTGCATATTATCCTTCCAATAATATTATTATATATGTATTATTAATAACAAAAACATTATTAAAAGGTGTTCATTCATATATAATTATTATTATAAAAATATTATAAAATATGTATTTATATTATGATCAAAAACATTTATATATATATATTTGTATATTATCCTTCCTATAATATTATTATATATGTATTATTAATAACAAAAACATTATTCAAAAGTGTTCATTCATATATAATTATTATTATAAAAATATTATAAAATATGTATTTATATTATGATCAAAAACATTTATATATATTTATTTGTATATTATCCTTCCTATAATATTATTATATATGTATTATTAATAACAAAAACATCATTAAAAAGTGTTCATTCATATATAATTATTTTTATATAAAAATTATAAAATATGTATTTATATTATGATAAAAAAAACCTGTCAATATTTAATTGCATATTATCCTTACTATAATATTAATATATATGTATTATTATTATTAAAAACATTATTAAAAAGTGTTCATTCATATATAATTATAATTATAAAAATATTATAAAATATGTATTTATATTATGATCAAAAACATTTTTCTATATTTATTTGTATATTATCCTTCCTATAATATTATTATATATGTATTATTCATAACAAAAACATTATTAAAAAGTGTTCATTCATATATAATTATAATTATAAAAAAACTTTAAACTATGTATTTATATTATGATCAAAAAAACCTGTCAATATTTATTTGCATATTATTGTTTCTTTAATATTATTATATTTGTATTATTAATTACAAAAACATTACTAAAAAGTGTTCATTCATATATAATTATTATTATAAAAAGATTTAAAATATGTATTTATATTATGATAAAAAAAACCTGTCAATATTTAATTGCATATTATCCTTCCTATAATATTAATATATATGTATTATTATTATTAAAAACATTATTAAAAAGTGTTCATTCATATATAATTATAATTATAAAAAATATTATAAAATATGTATTTATATTATGATCAAAAACATTTATATATATTTATTTGTATATTATCCTTCCTATAATATTATTATATATGTATTATTAATTACAAAAATATTATTAAAAAGTGTTCATTCATATATAATTATAATTATAAAAATATTATAAAATATGTATTTATATTATGATCAAAAACATTTATATATATTTATTTGTATATTATCCTTCCTATAATATTATTATATATGTATTATTAATAACAAAAACATTATTAAAAAGTGTTCATTCATATATAATTATTATTATAAAAATATTATAAAATATGTATTTATATTATGATCAAAAACATTTATATATATTTATTTGTATATTATCCTTCCTATAATATTATTATATATGTATTATTAATAACAAAAATATTATTAAAAACTGTTCATTCATATATTATTATTATTATAAAAATATTATAAAATATGTATTTATATTATGATCAAAAACATTTATATATATTTATTTGTATATTATCCTTTCTATAATATTATAATATATGTATTATTCATAACAAAACATTATTAAAAAGTGTTCATTCATATATAATTATAATTATAAAAAAACTTTAAACTATGTATTTATATTATGATCAAAAAACCTGTCAATATTTATTTGCATATTATCGTTTCTATAATATTATTATATTTGTATTATTAATTACAAAAACATTACTAAAAAGTGTTCATTCATATATAATTATTATTATAAAAAAACTTTAAACTATGTATTTATATTATGTTCAAAAAAACCTGTCAATATCTATTTGCATATTATCGTTTCTATAATATTATTATATTTGTATTATTAATTACAAAAACATTACTAAAAAGTGTTCATTCATATATAATTATTATTATAAAAAACTTTAAAATATGTATTTATATTATGATAAAAAAAACCTGTCAATATTTAATTGCATATTATCCTTACTATAATATTAATATATATGTATTATTATTTTTAAAAACATAATTAAATAATGTGTTCATTCATATATAATTATAATTATAAAAATATTATAAAATATGTATTTATATTATGATCAAAAACATTTTTATATATTTATTTGTATATTATCCTTCCTATAATATTATTATATATGTATTATTCATAACAAAAACATTATTAAAAAGTGTTCATTCATATATAATTATAATTATAAAAAAACTTTAAACTATGTATTTATATTATGATCAAAAAAACCTGTCAATATTTATTTTCATATTATCGTTTCTATAATATTATTATATTTGTATTATTAATTACAAAAACATTACTAAAAAGTGTTCATTCATATATAATTATTATTATAAAAAACTTTTAAATATGTATTTATATTATGATAAAAAAAAACTGTGAATATTTATTTGCATATTATCCTTCCTATAATATTATTATATATGTATTATTAATTACAAAAACATCATTAAAAAGTGTTCATTCATATATAATTATTATTATAAAAATATTATAAAATATGTATTTATATTATGATCAAAAACATTTATATATATTTATTTGTATATTATCCTTCCTATAATATTATTATATATGTATTATTAATAACAAAAACATCATTAAAAAGTGTTCATTCATATATAATTATTTTTATATAAAAATTATAAAATATGTATTTATATTATGATAAAAAAACCTGTCAATATTTAATTGCATATTATCCTTACTATAATATTAATATATATGTATTATTATTATTAAAAACATTATTAAAAAGTGTTCATTCATATATAATTATAATTATAAAAATATTATAAAATATGTATTTATATTATGATCAAAAACATTTTTATATATTTATTTGTATATTATCCTTCCTATAATATTATTATATATGTATTATTCATAACAAAAACATTATTAAAAAGTGTTCATTCATATATAATTATAATTATAAAAAAACTTTAAACTATGTATTAATATTATGATCAAAAAAACCTGTCAATATTTATTTGCATATTATTGTTTCTTTAATATTATTATATTTGTATTATTAATTACAAAAACATTACTAAAAAGTGTTCATTTATATATATTTATTATTATAAAAAGATTTAAAATATGTATTTATATTATGATAAAAAAAACCTGTCAATATTTAATTGCATATTATCCTTCCTATAATATTAATATATATGTATTATTATTATTAAAAACATTATTAAAAAGTGTTCATTTATATATAATTATAATTATAAAAAATATTATAAAATATGTATTTATATTATGATCAAAAACATTTATATATATTTATTTGTATATTATCCTTCCTATAATATTATTATATATGTATTATTAATAACAAAAACATTATTAAAAAGTGTTCATTCATATATAATTATAATTATAAAAATATTATAAAATATGTATTTATATTATGATCAAAAACATTTATATATATTTATTTGTATATTATCCTTCCTATAATATTATTATATATGTATTATTAATAACAAAAACATTATTAAAAAGTGTTCATTCATATATAATTATTATTATAAAAATATTATAAAATATGTATTTATATTATGATCAAAAACATTTATATATATTTATTTGTATATTATCCTTCCTATAATATTATTATATATGTATTATTAATAACAAAAATATTATTAAAAAGTGTTCATTCATATATTATTATTATTATAAAAATATTATAAAATATGTATTTATATTATGATCAAAAACATTTATATATATTTATTTGTATATTATCCTTTCTATAATATTATAATATATGTATTATTCATAACAAAAACATTATTAAAAAGTGTTCATTCATATATAATTATAATTATAAAAAAACTTTAAACTATGTATTTATATTATGATCAAAAAACCTGTCAATATTTATTTGCATATTATCGTTTCTATAATATTATTATATTTGTATTATTAATTACAAAAACATTACTAAAAAGTGTTCATTCATATATAATTATTATTATAAAAAAACTTTAAACTATGTATTTATATTATGTTCAAAAAAACCTGTCAATATCTATTTGCATATTATCGTTTCTATAATATTATTATATTTGTATTATTAATTACAAAAACATTACTAAAAAGTGTTCATTCATATATAATTATTATTATAAAAAACTTTAAAATATGTATTTATATTATGATAAAAAACATTTTTATATATTTATTTGTATATTATCCTTCCTATAATATTATTATATATGTATTATTCATAACAAAAACATTATTAAAAAGTGTTCATTCATATATAATTATAATTATAAAAAAACTTTAAACTATGTATTTATATTATGATCAAAAAAACCTGTCAATATTTATTTTCATATTATCGTTTCTATAATATTATTATATTTGTATTATTAATTACAAAAACATTACTAAAAAGTGTTCATTCATATATAATTATTATTATAAAAAACTTTTAAATATGTATTTATAATATTAAAAAAAAAAAACTGTGAATATTTATTTGCATATTATCCTTCCTATAATATTATTATATATGTATTATTAATTACAAAAACATCATTAAAAAGTGTTCATTCATATATAATTATTATTATAAAAATATTATAAAATATGTATTTATATTATGATCAAAACATTTATATATATTTATTTGTATATTATCCTTCCTATAATATTATTATATATGTTTTATTAATAACAAAAACATCATTAAAAAGTGTTCATTCATATATAATAATTTTTATATAAAAATTATAAAATATGTATTTATATTATGATAAAAAAAACCTGTCAATATTTAATTGCATATTATCCTTACTATAATATTAATATATATGTATTATTATTATTAAAAACATTATTAAAAAGTGTTCATTCATATATAATTATAATTATAAAAATATTATAAAATATGTATTTATATTATGATCAAAAACATTTTTATATATTTATTTGTATATTATCCTTCCTATAATATTATTATATATGTATTATTCATAACAAAAACATTATTAAAAAGTGTTCATTCATATATAATTATAATTATAAAAAAACTTTAAACTATGTATTTATATTATGATCAAAAAAACCTGTCAATATTTATTTTCATATTATCGTTTCTATAATATTATTATATTTGTATTATTAATTACAAAAACATTACTAAAAAGTGTTCATTCATATATAATTATTATTATAAAAAACTTTAAAATATGTATTTATATTATGATAAAAAAAACCTGTGAATATTTATTTGCATATTATCCTTCCTATAATATTATTATATATGTATTATTAATAACAAAAACATTATTAAAAAGTGTTCATTCATATATAATTATTATTATAAAAATATTATAAAATATGTTTTTATATTATGATCAAAAACATTTATATATATTTATTTGTATATTATCCTTCCTATAATATTATTATATATGTATTATTCATAACAAAAACATTATTAAAAAGTGTTCATTCATATATTATTATAATTATAAAAATATTATAAAATATGTATTTATATTATGATCAAAAACATTTATATATATTTATTTGTATATTATCCTTCCTATAATATTATTATATATGTATTATTCATAACAAAAACATTATTAAAAAGTGTTCATTCATATATAATTATAATTATAAAAAAACTTTAAACTATGTATTTATATTATGATCAAAAAAACCTGTCAATATTTATTTGCATATTATCGTTTCTATAATATTATTATATTTGTATTATTAATTACAAAAACATTACTAAAAAGTGTTCATTCATATATTATTATTATTATAAAAAACTTTAAAATATGTATTTATATTATGATAAAAAAACCTGTGAATATTTATTTGCATATTATCCTTCCTGTAATATTATTATATATGTATTATTAATAACAAAAACATTATTAAAAAGTGTTCATTCAAATATAATTATAATTATAAAAATATTATAAAATATGTATTTATATTATGATCAAAAACATTTATATATATTTATTTGTATATTATCCTTCCTATAATATTAGTATATATGTATTATTAATAACAAAAACATTATTCAAAAGTGTTCATTCATATATAATTATTATTATAAAAATATTATAAAATATGTATTTATATTATGATCAAAAACATTTATATATATTTATTTGTATATTATCCTTCCTATAATATTATTATATATGTATTATTCATAACAAAAACATTATTAAAAAGTGTTCATTCATATATAATTATAATTATAAAAAAACTTTAAGCTATGTATTTATATTATGATCAAAAAAACCTGTCAATATTTATTTTCATATTATCGTTTCTATAATATTATTATATTTGTATTATTAATTACAAAAACATTACTAAAAAGTGTTCATTCATATATAATTATTATTATAAAAAACTTTAAAATATGTATTTATATTATGATAAAAAAAACCTGTGAATATTTATTTGCATATTATCCTTCCTATAATATTATTATATATGTATTATTAATAACAAAAACATTATTAAAAAGTGTTCATTCATATATAATTATTATTATAAAAATATTATAAAATATGTTTTTATATTATGATCAAAAACATTTATATATATTTATTTGTATATTATCCTTCCTATAATATTATTATATATGTATTATTCATAACAAAAACATTATTAAAAAGTGTTCATTCATATATTATTATAATTATAAAATATGTATTTATATTATGATCAAAAAACATTTATATATATTTATTTGTATATTATCCTTCCTATAATATTATTATATATGTATTATTCATAACAAAAACATTATTAAAAAGTGTTCATTCATATATAATTATAATTATAAAAAAACTTTAAACTATGTATTTATATTATGATCAAAAAAACCTGTCAATATTTATTTGCATATTATCGTTTCTATAATATTATTATATTTGTATTATTAATTACAAAAACATTACTAAAAAGTGTTCATTCATATATATTTATTATTATAAAAAAACTTTAAACTATGTATTTATATTATGATCAAAAAAACCTGTCAATATTTATTTGCATATTATCGTTTCTATAATATTATTATATTTGTATTATTAATTACAAAAACATTACTAAAAAGTGTTCATTCATATATTATTATTATTATAAAAATATTATAAAATATGTATTTATATTATGATCAAAAACATTTATATATATTTATTTGTATATTATCCTTCCTATAATATTATTATATATGTATTATTAATAACAAAAACATCATTAAAAAGTGTTCATTCATATATAATTATTTTTATATAAAAATTATAAAATATGTATTTATATTATGATAAAAAAAACCTGTCAATATTTAATTGCATATTATCCTTACTATAATATTAATATATATGTATTATTATTATTAAAAACATTATTAAAAAGTGTTCATTCATATATAATTATAATTATAAAAATATTATAAAATATGTATTTATATTATGATCAAAAACATTTTTATATATTTATTTGTATATTATCCTTCCTATAATATTATTATATATGTATTATTCATAACAAAAACATTATTAAAAAGTGTTCATTCATATATAATTATAATTATAAAAAAACTTTAAACTATGTATTTATATTATGATCAAAAAAACTTGTCAATATTTATTTGCATATTATTGTTTCTATAATATTATTATATTTGTATTATTAATTACAAAAACATTACTAAAAAGTGTTCATTCATATATAATTATTATTATAAAAAACTTTAAAATATGTATTTATATTATGATAAAAAAAACCTGTCAATATTTAATTGCATATTATCCTTCCTATAATATTAATATATATGTATTATTATTATTAAAAACATTATTAAAAAGTGTTCATTCATATATATTTATAATTATAAAAATATTATAAAATATGTATTTATATTATGATCAAAAACATTTATATATATTTATTTGTATATTATCCTTCCTATAATATTATTATATATGTATTATTAATAACAAAAACATTATTCAAAAGTGTTCATTCATATATAATTATTATTATAAAAATATTATAAAATATGTATTTATATTATGATCAAAAACATTTATATATATTTATTTGTATATTATCCTTCCTATAATATTATTATATATGTATTATTAATAACAAAAACATCATTAAAAAGTGTTCATTCATATATAATTATTTTTATATAAAAATTTTAAAATATGTATTTATATTATGATAAAAAAAACCTGTCAATATTTAATTGCATATTATCCTTACTATATTATTAATATATATGTGTTATTATTATTAAAAACATTATTAAAAAGTGTTCATTCATGTATAATAATAATTATAAAAATATTATAAAATATGTATTTATATTATGATCAAAAACATTTATATATATTTATTTGTATATTATCCTTCCTATAATATTATTATATATGTATTATTAATAACAAAAACATTATTCAAAAGTGTTCATTCATATATAATTATTATTATAAAAATATTATAAAATATGTATTTATATTATGATCAAAAACATTTATATATATTTATTTGTATATTATCCTTCCTATAATATTATTATATATGTATTATTAATAACAAAAACATCATTAAAAAGTGTTCATTCATATATAATTATTTTTATATAAAAATTTTAAAATATGTATTTATATTATGATAAAAAAAACCTGTCAATATTTAATTGCATATTATCTTTACTATAATATTAATATATATGTATTATTATTATTAAAAACATTATTAAAAAGTGTTCATTCATATATAATTATAATTATAAAAATATTATAAAATATGTATTTATATTATGATCAAAAACATTTATATATATTTATTTGTATATTATCCTTCCTATAATATTATTATATTTGTATTATTAATTACAAAAACATTACTAAAAAGTGTTCATTCATATATAATTATTATTATAAAAAACTTTAAAATATGTATTTATATTATGATAAAAAAAACCTGTGAATATTTATTTGCATATTATCCTTCCTATAATATTATTATATATGTATTATTAATAACAAAAACATTATTAAAAAGTGTTCATTCATATATAATTATTATTATAAAAATATTATAAAATATGTTTTTATATTATGATCAAAAACATTTATATATATTTATTTGTATATTATCCTTCCTATAATATTATTATATATGTATTATTCATAACAAAAACATTATTAAAAAGTGTTCATTCATATATTATTATAATTATAAAAATATTATAAAATATGTATTTATATTATGATCAAAAACATTTATATATATTTATTTGTATATTATCCTTCCTATAATATTATTATATATGTATTATTCATAACAAAAACATTATTAAAAAGTGTTCATTCATATATAATTATAATTATAAAAAAACTTTAAACTATGTATTTATATTATGATCAAAAAAACCTGTCAATATTTATTTGCATATTATCGTTTCTATAATATTATTATATTTGTATTATTAATTACAAAAACATTACTAAAAAGTGTTCATTCATATATATTTATTATTATAAAAAAACTTTAAACTATGTATTTATATTATGATCAAAAAAACCTGTCAATATTTATTTGCATATTATCGTTTCTATAATATTATTATATTTGTATTATTAATTACAAAAACATTACTAAAAAGTGTTCATTCATATATTATTATTATTATAAAAATATTATAAAATATGTATTTATATTATGATCAAAAACATTTATATATATTTATTTGTATATTATCCTTCCTATAATATTATTATATATGTATTATTAATAACAAAAACATCATTAAAAAGTGTTCATTCATATATAATTATTTTTATATAAAAATTATAAAATATGTATTTATATTATGATAAAAAAAACCTGTCAATATTTAATTGCATATTATCCTTACTATAATATTAATATATATGTATTATTATTATTAAAAACATTATTAAAAAGTGTTCATTCATATATAATTATAATTATAAAAATATTATAAAATATGTATTTATATTATGATCAAAAACATTTTTATATATTTATTTGTATATTATCCTTCCTATAATATTATTATATATGTATTATTCATAACAAAAACATTATTAAAAAGTGTTCATTCATATATAATTATAATTATAAAAAAACTTTAAACTATGTATTTATATTATGATCAAAAAAACTTGTCAATATTTAATTGCATATTATCCTTCCTATAATATTAATATATATGTATTATTATTATTAAAAACATTATTAAAAGTGTTCATTCATATATATTTATAATTATAAAAATATTATAAAATATGTATTTATATTATAATCAAAAACATTTATATATATTTATTTGTATATTATCCTTCCTATAATATTATTATATATGTATTATTAATAACAAAAACATTATTCAAAAGTTGTTCATTCATATATAATTATTATTATAAAAATATTATAAAATATGTATTTATATTATGATCAAAAACATTTATATATATTTATTTGTATATTATCCTTCCTATAATATTATTATATATGTATTATTAATAACAAAAACATCATTAAAAAGTGTTCATTCATATATAATTATTTTTATATAAAAATTTTAAAATATGTATTTATATTATGATAAAAAAAACCTGTCAATATTTAATTGCATATTATCCTTACTATATTATTAATATATATGTATTATTATTATTTAAAACATTATTAAAAAGTGTTCATTCATGTATAATAATAATTATAAAAATATTATAAAATATGTATTTATATTATGATCAAAAACATTTATATATATTTATTTGTATATTATCCTTCCTATAATATTATTATATATGTATTATTAATAACAAAAACATTATTCAAAAGTGTTCATTCATATATAATTATTATTATAAAAATATTATAAAATATGTATTTATATTATGATCAAAAACATTTATATATATTTATTTGTATATTATCCTTCCTATAATATTATTATATATGTATTATTAATAACAAAAACATCATTAAAAAGTGTTCATTCATATATAATTATTTTTATATAAAAATTTTAAAATATGTATTTATATTATGATAAAAAAAACCTGTCAATATTTAATTGCATATTATCCTTACTATAATATTAATATATATGTATTATTATTATTAAAAACATTATTAAAAAGTGTTCATTCATATATAATTATAATTATAAAAATATTATAAAATATGTATTTATATTATGATCAAAAACATTTATATATATTTATTTGTATATTATCCTTCCTATAATATTATTATATATGTATTATTCATAACAAAAACATTATTAAAAAGTGTTCATTCATATATAATTATAATTATAAAAAAACTTTAAACTATGTTTTTATATTATGATCAAAAAAACCTGTCAATATTTATTTGCATATTATCGTTTCTATAATATTATTATATTTGTATTATTAATTACAAAAACATTACTAAAAAGTGTTCATTCATATATTATTATTATTATAAAAAACTTTAAAATATGTATTTATATTATGATAAAAAAACCTGTGAATATTTATTTGCATATTATCCATCTTATAATATTATTATATATGTATTATTAATAACAAAAACATTATTAAAAAGTGTTCATTCATATATAATTATTATTATAAAAATATTATAAAATATGTATTTATATTATGATCAAAAACATTTATATATATTTATTTGTATATTATCCTTCCTAAAATATTATTATATATGTATTATTAATAACAAAAACATTATTCAAAAGTGTTCATTCATATATAATTATTATTATAAAAATATTATAAAATATGTATTTATATTATGATCAAAAACATTTATATATATTTATTTGTATATTATCCTTCCTATAATATTATTATATATGTATTATTCATAACAAAAACATCATTAAAAAGTGTTCATTCATATATAATTATTTTTATATAAAAATTTTAAAATATGTATTTATATTATGATAAAAAAAACCTGTCAATATTTAATTGCATATTATCCTTACTATAATATTAATATATATGTATTATTATTATTAAAAACATTATTAAAAAGTGTTCATTCATATATAATTATAATTATAAAAATATTATAAAATATGTATTTATATTATGATCAAAAACATTTTTATATATTTATTTGTATATTATCCTTCCTATAATATTATTATATATGTATTATTCATAACAAAAACATTATTAAAAAGTGTTCATTCATATATAATTATAATTATAAAAAAACTTTAAACTATGTATTTATATTATGATCAAAAAAACTTGTCAATATTTATTTGCATATTATTGTTTCTATAATATTATTATATTTGTATTATTAATTACAAAAACATTACTAAAAAGTGTTCATTCATATATAATTATTATTATAAAAAACTTTGAAATATGTATTTATATTATGATAAAAAAAACCTGTCAATATTTAATTGCATATTATCCTTCCTATAATATTAATATATATGTATTATTATTATTAAAAACATTATTAAAAAGTGTTCATTCATATATAATTATAATTATAAAAATATTATAAAATATGTATTTATATTATGATCAAAAACATTTATATATATTTATTTGTATATTATCCTTCCTATAATATTATTATATATGTATTATTAATAACAAAAACATTATTCAAAAGTGTTCATTCATATATAATTATTATTATAAAAATATTATAAAATATGTATTTATATTATGATCAAAAACATTTATATATATTTATTTGTATATTATCCTTCCTATAATATTATTATATATGTATTATTCATAACAAAAACATTATTAAAAAGTGTTCATTCATATATAATTATAATTATAAAAAAACTTTAAACTATGTATTTATATTATGATCAAAAAAACCTGTCAATATTTATTTTCATATTATCGTTTCTATAATATTATTATATTTGTATTATTAATTACAAAAACATTACTAAAAAGTGTTCATTCATATATAATTATTATTATAAAAAACTTTAAAATATGTATTTATATTATGATAAAAAAAACCTGTGAATATTTATTTGCATATTATCCTTCCTATAATATTATTATATATGTATTATTAATAACAAAAACATTATTAAAAAGTGTTCATTCATATATAATTATTATTATAAAAATATTATAAAATATGTTTTTATATTATGATCAAAAACATTTATATATATTTATTTGTATATTATCCTTCCTATAATATTATTATATATGTATTATTCATAACAAAAACATTATTAAAAAGTGTTCATTCATATATTATTATAATTATAAAAATATTATAAAATATGTATTTATATTATGATCAAAAACATTTATATATATTTATTTGTATATTATCCTTCCTATAATATTATTATATATGGATTATTCATAACAAAAACATTATTAAAAAGTGTTCATTCATATATAATTATAATTATAAAAAAACTTTAAACTATGTATTTATATTATGATCAAAAAAACCTTTCAATATTTATTTGCATATTATTGTTTCTATAATATTATTATATTTGTATTATTAATTACAAAAACATTACTAAAAAGTGTTCATTCATATATATTTATTATTATAAAAAAACTTTAAACTATGTATTTATATTATGATCAAAAAAACCTGTCAATATTTATTTGCATATTATCGTTTCTATAATATTATTATATTTGTATTATTAATTACAAAAACATTACTAAAAAGTGTTCATTCATATATTATTATTATTATAAAAAACTTTAAAATATGTATTTATATTATGATAAAAAAACCTGTGAATATTTATTTGCATATTATCCTTCCTATAATATTATTATATATGTATTATTAATAACAAAAACATTATTAAAAAGTGTTCATTCATATATAATTATTATTATAAAAATATTATAAAATATGTATTTATATTATGATCAAAAACATTTATATATATTTATTTGTATATTATCCTTCCTATAATATTATTATATATGTATTATTTATAACAAAAACATCATTAAAAAGTGTTCATTCATATATAATTATTTTTATATAAAAATTTTAAAATATGTATTTATATTATGATAAAAAAAACCTGTCAATATTTAATTGCATATTATCCTTACTATAATATTAATATATATGTATTATTATTATTAAAAACATTATTAAAAAGTGTTCATTCATATATAATTATAATTATAAAAATATTATAAAATATGTATTTATATTATGATCAAAAACATTTATATATATTTATTTGTATATTATCCTTCCTATAATATTATTATATATGTATTATTCATAACAAAAACATTATTAAAAAGTGTTCATTCATATATAATTATAATTATAAAAAAACTTTAAACTATGTATTTATATTATGATCAAAAAAACTTGTCAATATTTATTTGCATATTATTGTTTCTATAATATTATTATATTTGTATTATTAATTACAAAAACATTACTAAAAAGTGTTCATTCATATATAATTATTATTATAAAAAACTTTGAAATATGTATTTATATTATGATAAAAAAACCTGTCAATATTTAATTGCATATTATCCTTCCTATAATATTAATATATATGTATTATTATTATTAAAAACATTATTAAAAAGTGTTCATTCATATATAATTATAATTATAAAAATATTATAAAATATGTATTTATATTATGATCAAAAACATTTATATATATTTATTTGTATATTATCCTTCCTATAATATTATTATATATGTATTATTAATAACAAAAACATTATTCAAAAGTGTTCATTCATATATAATTATTATTATAAAAATATTATAAAATATGTATTTATATTATGATCAAAAACATTTATATATATTTATTTGTATATTATCCTTCCTATAATATTATTATATATGTATTATTCATAACAAAAACATTATTAAAAAGTGTTCATTCATATATAATTATAATTATAAAAAAACTTTAAACTATGTATTTATATTATGATCAAAAAAACCTGTCAATATTTATTTTCATATTATCGTTTCTATAATATTATTATATATGTATTATTAATAACAAAAACATTATTAAAAAGTGTTCATTCATATATAATTATTATTATAAAAATATTATAAAATATGTTTTTATATTATGATCAAAAACATTTATATATATTTATTTGTATATTATCCTTCCTATAATATTATTATATATGTATTATTCATAACAAAAACATTATTAAAAAGTGTTCATTCATTATATTATTATAATTATAAAAATATTATAAAATATGTATTTATATTATGATCAAAAACATTTATATATATTTATTTGTATATTATCCTTCCTATAATATTATTATATATGGATTATTCATAACAAAAACATTATTAAAAAGTGTTCATTCATATATAATTATAATTATAAAAAAACTTTAAACTATGTATTTATATTATGATCAAAAAAACCTGTCAATATTTATTTGCATATTATCGTTTCTATAATATTATTATATTTGTATTATTAATTACAAAAACATTACTAAAAAGTGTTCATTCATATATTATTATTATTATAAAAAACTTTAAAATATGTATTTATATTATGATAAAAAAACCTGTGAATATTTATTTGCATATTATCCTTCCTATAATATTATTATATATGTATTATTAATAACAAAAACATTATTAAAAAGTGTTCATTCATATATAATTATTATTATAAAAATATTATAAAATATGTATTTATATTATGATCAAAAACATTTATATATATTTATTTGTATATTATCCTTCCTATAATATTATTATATATATATTATTAATAACAAAAACATTATTCAAAAGTGTTCAATCATATATAATTATTATTATAAAAATATTATAAAATATGTATTTATATTATGATCAAAAACATTTATATATATTTATTTGTATATTATCCTTCCTATAATATTATTATATATGTATTATTAATAACAAAAACATCATTAAAAAGTGTTCATTCATATATAATTATTTTTATATAAAAATTATAAAATATGTATTTATATTATGAAAAAAAAACCTGTCAATATTTAATTGCATATTATCCTTACTATAATATTAATATATATGTATTATTATTATTAAAAACATTATTAAAAAGTGTTCATTCATATATAATTATAATTATAAAAATATTATAAAATATGTATTTATATTATGATCAAAAACATTTTTATATATTTATTTGTATATTATCCTTCCTATAATATTATTATATATGTATTATTCTAACAAAAACATTATTAAAAAGTGTTCATTCATATATAATTATAATTATAAAAAAACTTTAAACTATGTATTTATATTATGATCAAAAAAACTTGTCAATATTTATTTGCATATTATTGTTTCTATAATATTATTATATTTGTATTATTAATTACAAAAACATTACTAAAAAGTGTTCATTCATATATAATTATTATTATAAAAAACTTTAAAATATGTATTTATATTATGATAAAAAAAACCTGTCAATATTTAATTGCATATTATCCTTCCTATAATATTAATATATATGTATTATTATTATTAAAAACATTATTAAAAAGTGTTCATTCATATATAATTATAATTATAAAAATATTATAAAATATGTATTTATATTATGATCAAAAACATTTATATATATTTATTTGTATATTATCCTTCCTATTATATTATTATATATGTATTATTAATAACAAAAACATTATTCAAAAGTGTTCATTCATATATAATTATTATTATAAAAATATTATAAAATATGTTTTTATATTATGATCAAAAACATTTTTATATATTTATTTGTATATTATCCTTCCTATAATATTATTATATATGTATTATTCATAATAAAAACATTATTAAAAAGTGTTCATTCATATATAATTATAATTATAAAAAAACTTTAAACTATGTATTTATATTATGATCAAAAAAACTTGTCAATATTTATTTGCATATTATTGTTTCTATAATATTATTATATTTGTATTATTAATTACAAAAACATTACTAAAAAGTGTTCATTCATATATAATTATTATTATAAAAAACTTTAAAATATGTATTTATATTATGATCAAAAAAACCTGTCAATATTTATTTTCATATTATCGTTTCTATAATATTATTATATTTGTATTATTAATTACAAAAACATTACTAAAAAGTGTTCATTCATATATAATTATTATTATAAAAAACTTTAAAATATGTATTTATATTATGATAAAAAAAACCTGTGAATATTTATTTGCATATTATCCTTCCTATAATATTATTATATATGTATTATTAATAACAAAAACATTATTAAAAGTGTTCATTCATATATAATTATTATTATAAAAATATTATAAAATATGTTTTTATATTATGATCAAAAACATTTATATATATTTATTTGTATATTATCCTTCCTATAATATTATTATATATGTATTATTCATAACAAAAACATTATTAAAAAGTGTTCATTCATATATTATTATAATTATAAAAATATTATAAAATATGTGTTTATATTATGATCAAAAACATTTATATATATTTAATTGTATATTATCCTTCCTATAATATTATTATATATGTATTATTCATAACAAAAACATTATTAAAAAGTGTTCATTCATATATAATTATAATTATAAAAAAACTTTAACTATGTATTTATATTATGATCAAAAAAACCTGTCAATATTTATTTGCATATTATCGTTTCTATAATATTATTATATTTGTATTATTAATTACAAAAACATTACTAAAAAGTGTTCATTCATATATATTTATTATTATAAAAAAACTTTAAACTATGTATTTATATTATGATCAAACAAACCTGTCAATATTTATTTGCATATTATCGTTTCTATAATATTATTATATTTGTATTATTAATTACAAAAACATTACTAAAAAGTGTTCATTCATATATTATTATTATTATAAAAAACTTTAAAATATGTATTTATATTATGATAAAAAAACCTGTGAATATTTATTTGCATATTATCCTTCCTATAATATTATTATATATGTATTATTAATAACAAAAACATCATTTAAAAGTGTTCATTCATATATAATTATTATTATAAAAATATTATAAAATATGTATTTATATTATGATCAAAAACATTTATATATATTTATTTGTATATTATCCTTCCTATATTATTATTATATATGTATTATTAATAACAAAAACATTATTCAAAAGTGTTCATTCATATATAATTATTATTATAAAAATATTATAAAATATGTATTTATATTATGATCAAAAACATTTATATATATTTATTTGTATATTATCCTTCCTATAATATTATTATATATGTATTATTAATAACAAAAACATCATTAAAAAGTGTTCATTCATATATAATTATTTTTATATAAAATTATAAAATATTTATTTATATTATGATAAAAAAAACCTGTCAATATTTAATTGCATATTATCCTTACTATAATATTAATATATATGTATTATTATTATTAAAAACATTATTAAAAAGTGTTCATTCATATATAATTATAATTATAAAAATATTATAAAATATGTGTTTATATTATGATCAAAAACATTTATATATATTTAATTGTATATTATCCTTCCTATAATATTATTATATATGTATTATTCATAACAAAAACATTATTAAAAAGTGTTCATTCATATATAATTATAATTATAAAAAAACTTTAAACTATGTATTTATATTATGATCAAAAAAACCTGTCAATATTTATTTGCATATTATCGTTTCTATAATATTATTATATTTGTATTATTAATTACAAAAACATTACTAAAAAGTGTTCATTCATATATATTTATTATTATAAAAAAACTTTAAACTATGTATTTATATTATGATCAAACAAACCTGTCAATATTTATTTGCATATTATCGTTTCTATAATATTATTATATTTGTATTATTAATTACAAAAACATTACTAAAAAGTGTTCATTCATATATAATTATTATTATAAAAAACTTTAAAATATGTATTTATATTATGATAAAAAAACCTGTCAATATTTAATTGCATATTATCCTTCCTATAATATTAATATATATGTATTATTATTATTAAAAACATTATTAAAAAGTGTTCATTCATATATAATTATAATTATAAAAATATTATAAAATATGTATTTATATTATGATCAAAAACATTTATATATATTTATTTGTATATTATCCTTCCTATAATATTATTATATATGTATTATTAATAACAAAAACATTATTCAAAAGTGTTCATTCATATATAATTATTATTATAAAAATATTATAAAATATGTATTTATATTATGATCAAAAACATTTATATATATTTATTTGTATATTATCCTTCCTATAATATTATTATATATGTATTATTAATAACAAAAACATCATTAAAAAGTGTTCATTCATATATAATTATTTTTATATAAAAATTTTAAAATATGTATTTATATTATGATAAAAAAAACCTGTCAATATTTAATTGCATATTATCCTTACTATAATATTAATATATATGTATTATTATTATTAAAAACATTATTAAAAAGTGTTCATTCATGTATAATAATAATTATAAAAATATTATAAAATATGTATTTATATTATGATCAAAAACATTTATATATATTTATTTGTATATTATCCTTCCTATAATATTATTATATATGTATTATTAATAACAAAAACATTATTCAAAGGTGTTCATTCATATATAATTATTATTATAAAAATATTATAAAATATGTATTTATATTATGATCAAAAACATTTATATATATTTATTTGTATATTATCCTTCCTATAATATTATTATATATGTATTATTAATAACAAAAACATCATTAAAAAGTGTTCATTCATATATAATTATTTTTATATAAAAATTTTAAAATATGTATTTATATTATGATAAAAAAACCTGTCAATATTTAATTGCATATTATCCTTCCTATAATATTAATATATATGTATTATTATTATTAAAAACATTATTAAAAAGTGTTCATTCATATATAATTATAATTATAAAAATATTATAAAATATGTATTTATATTATGATCAAAAACATTTATATATATTTATTTGTATATTATCCTTCCTATAATATTATTATATATGTATTATTAATAACAAAAACATTATTCAAAAGTGTTCATTCATATATAATTATAATTATAAAAATATTATAAAATATGTATTTATATTATGATCAAAAACATTTATATATATTTATTTGTATATTATCCTTCCTATAATATTATTATATATGTATTATTCATAACAAAAACATTATTAAAAAGTGTTCATTCATATATAATTATAATTATAAAAAAACTTTAAACTATGTATTTATATTATGATCAAAAAAACCTGTCAATATTTATTTTCATATTATCGTTTCTATAATATTATTATATTTGTATTATTAATTACAAAAACATTACTAAAAAGTGTTCATTCATATATAATTATTATTATAAAAAACTTTAAAATATGTATTTATATTATGATAAAAAAAACCTGTGAATATTTATTTGCAAATTATCCTTCCTATAATATTATTATATATGTATTATTAATAACAAAAACATTATTAAAAAGTGTTCATTCATATATAATTATTATTATAAAAATATTATAAAATATGTTTTTATATTATGATCAAAAACATTTATATATATTTATTTGTATATTATCCTTCCTATAATATTATTATATATGTATTATTCATAACAAAAACATTATTAAAAAGTGTTCATTCATATATTATTATAATTATAAAAATATTATAAAATATGTATTTATATTATGATCAAAAACATTTATATATATTTATTTGTATATTATCCTTCCTATAATATTATTATATATGGATTATTCATAACAAAAACATTATTAAAAAGTGCTCATTCATATATAATTATAATTATAAAAAAACTTTAAACTATGTATTTATATTATGATCAAAAAAACCTGTCAATATTTATTTGCATATTATCGTTTCTATAATATTATTATATTTGTATTATTAATTACAAAAACATTACTAAAAAGTGTTCATTCATATATATTTATTATTATAAAAAAACTTTAAACTATGTATTTATATTATGATCAAAAAAACCTGTCAATATTTATTTGCATATTATCGTTTCTATAATATTATTATATTTGTATTATTAATTACAAAAACATTACTAAAAAGTGTTCATTCATATATTATTATTATTATAAAAAACTTTAAAATATGTATTTATATTATGATAAAAAAACCTGTGAATATTTATTTGCATATTATCCTTCCTATAATATTATTATATATGTATTATTAATAACAAAAACATTATTAAAAAGTGTTCATTCATATATAATTATTATTATAAAAATATTATAAAATATGTATTTATATTATGATCAAAAACATTTATATATATTTATTTGTATATTATCCTTCCTATAATATTATTATATATATATTATTAATAACAAAAACATTATTCAAAAGTGTTCATTCATATATAATTATTATTATAAAAATATTATAAAATATGTATTTATATTATGATCAAAAACATTTATATATATTTATTTGTATATTATCCTTCCTATAATATTATTATATATGTATTATTAATAACAAAAACATCATTAAAAAGTGTTCATTCATATATAATTATTTTTATATAAAAATTATAAAATATGTATTTATATTATGATAAAAAAAACCTGTCAATATTTAATTGCATATTATCCTTACTATAATATTAATATATATGTATTATTATTATTAAAAACATTATTAAAAAGTGTTCATTCATATATAATTATAATTATAAAAATATTATAAAATATGTATTTATATTATGATCAAAAACATTTTTATATATTTATTTGTATATTATCCTTCCTATAATATTATTATATATGTATTATTCATAACAAAAACATTATTAAAAAGTGTTCATTCATATATAATTATAATTATAAAAAAACTTTAAACTATGTATTTATATTATGATCAAAAAAACTTGTCAATATTTATTTGCATATTATTGTTTCTATAATATTATTATATTTGTATTATTAATTACAAAAACATTACTAAAAAGTGTTCATTCATATATAATTATTATTATAAAAAACTTTAAAATATGTATTTATATTATGATAAAAAAAACCTGTCAATATTTAATTGCATATTATCCTTCCTATAATATTAATATATATGTATTATTATTATTAAAAACA
Source organism: Macrosteles quadrilineatus (assembly GCF_028750875.1). Lineage (NCBI taxonomy): Eukaryota > Metazoa > Arthropoda > Insecta > Hemiptera > Cicadellidae > Macrosteles > Macrosteles quadrilineatus. The sequence continues at coordinate 2,274 of NW_026542798.1, read as the reverse complement.
TTATTAAAAAGTGTTCATTCATATATAATTATAATTATAAAAATATTATAAAATATGTATTTATATTATGATCAAAAACATTTATATATATTTATTTGTATATTATCCTTCCTATTATATTATTATATATGTATTATTAATAACAAAAACATTATTCAAAAGTGTTCATTCATATATAATTATTATTATAAAAATATTATAAAATATGTATTTATATTATGATCAAAAACATTTATATATATTTATTTGTATATTATCCTTCCTATAATATTATTATATATGTATTATTAATAACAAAAACATCATTAAAAAGTGTTCATTCATATATAATTATAATTATAAAAAACTTTAAACTATGTATTTATATTATGATCAAAAAAACCTGTCAATATTTATTTTCATATTATCGTTTCTATAATATTATTATATTTGTATTATTAATTACAAAAACATTACTAAAAAGTGTTCATTCATATATAATTATTATTATAAAAAACTTTAAAATATGTATTTATATTATGATAAAAAAAACCTGTGAATATTTATTTGCATATTATCCTTCCTATAATATTATTATATATGTATTATTAATAACAAAAACATTATTAAAAAGTGTTCATTCATATATAATTATTATTATAAAAATATTATAAAATATGTTTTTATATTATGATCAAAAACATTTATATATATTTATTTGTATATTATCCTTCCTATAATATTATTATATATGTATTATTCATAACAAAAACATTATTAAAAAGTGTTCATTCATATATAATTATAATTATAAAAAAACTTTAAACTATGTATTTATATTATGATCAAAAAAACCTGTCAATATTTATTTGCATATTATCGTTTCTATAATATTATTATATTTGTATTATTAATTACAAAAACATTACTAAAAAGTGTTCATTCATATATATTTATTATTATAAAAAAACTTTAAACTATGTATTTATATTATGATCAAAAAAACCTGTCAATATTTATTTGCATATTATCGTTTCTATAATATTATTATATTTGTATTATTAATTACAAAAACATTACTAAAAAGTGTTCATTCATATATTATTATTATTATAAAAAACTTTAAAATATGTATTTATATTATGATAAAAAAACCTGTGAATATTTATTTGCATATTATCCTTCCTATAATATTATTATATATGTATTATTAATAACAAAAACATTATTAAAAAGTGTTCATTCATATATAATTATTATTATAAAAATATTATAAAATATGTATTTATATTATGATCAAAAACATGTATATATATTTATTTGTATATTATCCTTCCTATATTATTATTATATATGTATTATTAATAACAAAAACATTATTCAAAAGTGTTCATTCATATATAATTATTATTATAAAAATATTATAAAATATGTATTTATATTATGATCAAAAACATTTATATATATTTATTTGTATATTATCCTTCCTATAATATTATTATATATGTATTATTAATAACAAAAACATCATTAAAAAGTGTTCATTCATATATAATTATTTTTATATAAAAATTATAAAATATGTATTTATATTATGATAAAAAAAACCTGTCAATATTTAATTGCATATTATCCTTACTATAATATTAATATATATGTATTATTATTATTAAAAACATTATTAAAAAGTGTTCATTCATATATAATTATAATTATAAAAATATTATAAATATGTATTTATATTATGATCAAAAACATTTTTATATATTTATTTGTATATTATCCTTCCTATAATATTATTATATATGTATTATTCATAACAAAAACATTATTAAAAAGTGTTCATTCATATATAATTATAATTATAAAAAAACTTTAAACTATGTATTTATATTATGATCAAAAAAACTTGTCAATATTTATTTGCATATTATTGTTTCTATAATATTATTATATTTGTATTATTAATTACAAAAACATTATTAAAAAGTGTTCATTCATATATAATTATTATTATAAAAAAAATTAAAATATGTATTTATATTATGATAAAAAAAACCTGTCAATATTTAATTGCATATTATCCTTCCTATAATATTAATATATATGTATTATTATTATAAAAAACATTATTAAAAAGTGTTCATTCATATATAATTATAATTATAAAAATATTATAAAATATGTATTTATATTATGATCAAAAACATTTATATATATTTATTTGTATATTATCCTTCCTATAATATTATTATATATGTATTATTAATAACAAAAACATTATTCAAAAGTGTT
>NW_026542797.1:182500-187772 GCF_028750875.1 Macrosteles quadrilineatus | reverse complement strand
AACCGACTCGGGCCCCGAACAGTCCGGGTGCTAATGCCAGTTCTGTCCACGCTGTCCACGCCGGTTGTAGCGCTAGCGTCGCGAGACTAGGTCCACGTCAGAGGGTTCGTTCGTCGTCGGTCTCGTCGCTGGCTCCCGCTATCCGGCAGTCGCGTCACCGATAATAACGAGATAGTGTAAAAATCTGTAACACGTCGAATCGCCATTCTTTTTAACGACTGCTATCGTGTCCGTCGTGCACAGGTCGAATATGTTAACGGGAGAATCGCGTTTGTCGCGTCCGCCTCTCGGTCTGAACTATGCACTTTGCGAGAACTACCCAACTCTTCTCCTATTGGTCGAATCAAACAAAACAGGCCACGCCCACTTTTCTACCACGTAAAACGACATATTGTGTTTAATACCGTCAGTTTACCGATCGGGCTATATAATTCTATCTCGATCAAAGGAAATTGCCGCCGCCCAGAAATTCACTCTCTCTTAGTGTGTTGTTTCATTTTTTTTTTATTCTAGAAATTCATTTCTTTGTTATTATCATTTTTATTTTCATTTTCATTTTCGTTTTCGTTTTCATTTTTATTTCATTCCATTTACTTTTTTACTACAATTTTACTGAAAATCATGATACACGGTGTCTCGTCGAACGTCGTCGTCCCCCTCCTCCTCGTCACACACGTGCAGTGCTAGTTCACGCCGTGTGGAGCGCTAGTAGCGCAGCGCGAGGTCCACGTCGCGTCGCCACGACGAGGCTGCAGCCCGGCTCAGGCTCACCTCGTTCCCGGCCGGCGGCGCAGTTTAGTAACAGTGGTGACACGCGCAATCGGCACTCTTGCCGACTGGTGTTCCAATAAGATACGTCCACTGTGACGGGTCCCGTTTGTCTAGATTGTTGTATATTTCGTAACATCGTGTTTTACGTGTGGACATTCGTGTCAGTTGGCTCTCGCCGGCTCTAACTGAGTCCAGTACTAGTGGGTCGCTCGGGTTTCGTCACGCGCTCCACTCTGGTTTCCCTTCAAAACGAATAAATCTTTCGCCTTTTACTAAAGATTTCCGTGGAGGGGAACACACGATGAGTCTATAAACAAATTTTTAATTAGCGCCCGATCCTTATGGGATTGGGCCACTCACTCGAGTACAATGTTGATTGATTATCACCTCACTGAGCACGAATATACTGTCGTGTAAAAACCTATGACACGCTTGTATTCAATTCAATTGAAGATTGATATTATAAGTTGTTTATTTCATTTATTTTTTTTTTTTTACCACTCTGAACGTCCACCTCTCGACCAGTACCCTAAGGTAAAGGCTGAACGATCATCGATGACGTGCTCCCGTGCCGCTAGGGCCCGGGACCTCGTCTGCCTCACGCTCAGAGAGATGGACCGTAACTCTTCATCGTGGCTGGTATCCACTTCCGTAATGGAGTGTATAAATGAAGATCTTACTACAGAAATGATCCTGTGAAGTATGATCTTGACACGACGTCGGTCACGACCGACGGTCCAGCCGAATTCGATCGTACACAACCCTGTGAGAATCAATATATAAACACTATCGACAGACAATCTCGCGCCGGACTCGGACCTCAGTAAAGACGCTGTTCTGCAAGGAGCTCAGTCACAGTCTAAGCGAAATAAGTCGCAAACAGCACGCGACCGTTTGCCGATCGGTTTCTATAGCGTGGTTTCACCTCGTCTCCGCGCCGGCGCAGCCAGTGACCGACGACGTGTCCGAGCCAGCCACTGTTGGTCTGGACGACGTGGACGGTTTCGCTCGGTGTTTACACGTTGCCCAGAGGTTTTTCTTTTTGAAACCTCGGGATTCGTTTACCGTTAACCGTTTTCAAGACGACGACACGATTTTGGCGACATAAATTTACAATTACCGACACCGTTACAGCTGTAGTGTGGATCGGTTCTCGCACTGATACCCGCTACACGCCAGAGCCGGGTGCCCATTTCGTCGCTCTCGCACTCATACTTACCTGGCGTAGGGGTTACCGTGATCAAGAAGGCGGTTCCCCCAGGATGAGGCCCTTCCATTGCACTACGGTCGGGCTGACTCCTGCGAATGCCCCAAATGTGGGTATCTCGGGCGCGTAATTTTTGGTAGCGGGGACTGCGTTCGCGCTGTCCCTAATAATACACATTCAACTCCAATGGGGTGTATAGTGAGTAGGTAGAGAAAGTCATTCGTTATTTTATACAAACAACAGCGGTAGTGTACGTAAATAAATGATATTTTTGTTAACAATCGTTGAATAAGAATAACGTAGCGCAATAACCTGTAAACAAAAAAGAAACGGACTAAATTTTTCATAATATTAAATCGTGCAATACGTTATATTATTCAATGTTGATTGTTATTTACTTTTTTAACAGTCGATGAATTTCGTAGCGCAAAACTGACTAGGATCCTACCACGGATCTGGCGAATCCACTAATTTTCGAGTTTTTATCCATTTTGATTTATAAAACTGATAATGTATTGCTGATTGCTCTGTCAGTTAGAATAATGATGGTTCACTCAGGATGGTGACAGGTACTTCCAGCACTCGCCAACGGCCATACCACGTTGAATATACCGGTTCTCGTCCGATCACCGAAGTCAAGCAACGTCGGGCGTGGTTAGTACTTGGATGGGTGACCGCTTGGGAACACCACGTGCTGTTGGCATTTTTTTCATTTTGTACTTTTCACTATATTTAAAATTTCCTCTTGTTTATTTTTTGTTATTTCCAAAGGTCTTCTTTTCACTATATTTTTATTTTCTTATTGCTAATTTTTTGTTATTTCCAATAGTTTTCACCGTTTACTGTGACACACTTGTATTCACATTAGGCATACATTTATTTTTATTTATTTGGAATACTCGGTATGTTGTGTACAGCAAACAATACTGTAGTCTATTAACGAACTAGTGTTGACTTAATAACAACGGTAACATGAACGACCCGTCGTGTCGTCTCGTCAGCGGTCGCTCGAACGTCGATAATAATTTATTCGGTCTACATTTTTACAATGCAGTACTTAGAATCAATTAATTGATGCGTGTCAATATCTCTGTACTACTTATTATTAGTTGAACGTACGATATGGTATTATGGTGGGCCGGTCCCGGCGGTACTGCAATGCCGGGTCAACCCGTGACAGAGGTGGAGCAAGCTCCTAGCACTCCGTCGATTTCCAAAAATCAGTTTAACAAACTGGTCCCTCGATGAGGGACGTATCAGATGTTAAGCTGATAAGAACAGATACTACACTTTGATCTTAGCCAACAGGCCGAGAAGCGATACTTGACCGAGGATTTTCAAAATTCTCGGCCACTTTGCAACCACCCCCGTTGGTGTGAGTTTTTCACGGAATCGCGGGGCCTTCGGACACCGTCGGCGGCAAACCGGAGTAGAAAATACTGAAAAAAGGGCTTCCAACTGCGACAGGACGAGAGAATAACAACAACTGTTTCCGTACTATGTGTACGTGAGTGTGTTGTTGATCGACTTATTTCAACACTCTCGTCTGCGAACGCGTACGAGAACCGACTCGGGCCCCGAACAGTCCGGGTGCTAATGCCAGTTCTGTCCACGCTGTCCACGCCGGTTGTAGCGCTAGCGTCGCGAGACTAGGTCCACGTCAGAGGGTTCGTTCGTCGTCGGTCTCGTCGCTGGCTCCCGCTATCCGGCAGTCGCGTCACCGATAATAACGAGATAGTGTAAAAATCTGTAACACGTCGAATCGCCATTCTTTTTAACGACTGCTATCGTGTCCGTCGTGCACAGGTCGAATATGTTAACGGGAGAATCGCGTTTGTCGCGTCCGCCTCTCGGTCTGAACTATGCACTTTGCGAGAACTACCCAACTCTTCTCCTATTGGTCGAATCAAACAAAACAGGCCACGCCCACTTTTCTACCACGTAAAACGACATATTGTGTTTAATACCGTCAGTTTACCGATCGGGCTATATAATTCTATCTCGATCAAAGGAAATTGCCGCCGCCCAGAAATTCACTCTCTCTTAGTGTGTTGTTTCATTTTTTTTTTATTCTAGAAATTCATTTCTTTGTTATTATCATTTTTATTTTCATTTTCATTTTCGTTTTCGTTTTCATTTTTATTTCATTCCATTTACTTTTTTACTACAATTTTACTGAAAATCATGATACACGGTGTCTCGTCGAACGTCGTCGTCCCCCTCCTCCTCGTCACACACGTGCAGTGCTAGTTCACGCCGTGTGGAGCGCTAGTAGCGCAGCGCGAGGTCCACGTCGCGTCGCCACGACGAGGCTGCAGCCCGGCTCAGGCTCACCTCGTTCCCGGCCGGCGGCGCAGTTTAGTAACAGTGGTGACACGCGCAATCGGCACTCTTGCCGACTGGTGTTCCAATAAGATACGTCCACTGTGACGGGTCCCGTTTGTCTAGATTGTTGTATATTTCGTAACATCGTGTTTTACGTGTGGACATTCGTGTCAGTTGGCTCTCGCCGGCTCTAACTGAGTCCAGTACTAGTGGGTCGCTCGGGTTTCGTCACGCGCTCCACTCTGGTTTCCCTTCAAAACGAATAAATCTTTCGCCTTTTACTAAAGATTTCCGTGGAGGGGAACACACGATGAGTCTATAAACAAATTTTTAATTAGCGCCCGATCCTTATGGGATTGGGCCACTCACTCGAGTACAATGTTGATTGATTATCACCTCACTGAGCACGAATATACTGTCGTGTAAAAACCTATGACACGCTTGTATTCAATTCAATTGAAGATTGATATTATAAGTTGTTTATTTCATTTTTTTTTTTTTTTTTTACCACTCTGAACGTCCACCTCTCGACCAGTACCCTAAGGTAAAGGCTGAACGATCATCGATGACGTGCTCCCGTGCCGCTAGGGCCCGGGACCTCGTCTGCCTCACGCTCAGAGAGATGGACCGTAACTCTTCATCGTGGCTGGTATCCACTTCCGTAATGGAGTGTATAAATGAAGATCTTACTACAGAAATGATCCTGTGAAGTATGATCTTGACACGACGTCGGTCACGACCGACGGTCCAGCCGAATTCGATCGTACACAACCCTGTGAGAATCAATATATAAACACTATCGACAGACAATCTCGCGCCGGACTCGGACCTCAGTAAAGACGCTGTTCTGCAAGGAGCTCAGTCACAGTCTAAGCGAAATAAGTCGCAAACAGCACGCGACCGTTTGCCGATCGGTTTCTATAGCGTGGTTTCACCTCGTCTCCGCGCCGGCGCAGCCAGTGACCGACG
>NW_026542797.1:165000-177500 GCF_028750875.1 Macrosteles quadrilineatus | reverse complement strand
TTCCAAAAATCAGTTTAACAAACTGGTCCCTCGATGAGGGACGTATCAGATGTTAAGCTGATAAGAACAGATTGACAACTTTTTATTGAACATTTTTAAATATTACATCAAGCAAACCCTTTACATTTCATGCCAAAAAGGTGGAATCTTCCATGCAATAACTATGTCCACATGCTCTTTTGAGCTTCACTTTTATAAAATTTAACATGCATATCAAAAATGTAGATCAAAATTGCAGTCCACCTTCAATTCCTATGATTCACATGCTGAGCCACTTCTTAACTAGTCAATCAAACTTAACATTAACCTGAATATTGGCACCCTAATATTAAAATTGAACGCATGGCCCAGGCTTGCTGTCCATTGGACGCCACTCCACATTACATCTATCATTGAGCTTCAAAAAATGTTTAACAATTCTGGAAATTAAATTTCCCTAATTAAAACTACTACAAATAAATAACTAAAAAAAGGAACAGCAAGCCACTTAGAAATTAAATAACAATAATAGAACTTTTAAATTTAACAATGCACAGAAATAAATTATGAACTTTTAACACTTCACTACACTTTTTTTTTCACAAAACACATCACATGTATCACAAAATTAACAATTCTTAACAAAAACAACGGGCCATGCGTTCGATACCACTGATGGGGGTTCCCTACCATTGCCGATGGCCTGTGATATGAGTCACGTAGATGTTTCGTGACCACATGATCACATCAGAGACCATCTGGCGTCTAATGGCCTGGGCACAGCGCGAGGAGATGTTCAACAGTTTTAACACTCGCTCGTTCGCCATGTCCCAGGATCCCAAGGAACCCACGATGAACCCATCCAGGGTGACAGAGTATCCCTTGAGGCGAAGTTCATCAGCTAGCTGACGGTATTTCTCAATTTTGAGTCGTCTCGCGTCAGCTAGCGCCCCGTACCTGTTTTCGAACGGAATAGCCACATCCACCAAGTGGATGCGCTTTTCCCGCTCGTTCGTGACGACCAGGTCGGGCCTCAAGGTACTCTCGACACCGGGAACGGTCAGGTCAACCCTGGTGGTTCCGGTCCTTTCCGGGATTGATTCGGCTAAGCGATGGAGTACTGCATCATGGCGCTTTCTCCAGCCCTCACTGGTCGGCTGGCAGTGGTTCAGCACGTGAGGCAGAGTTTCTGCCTGCTCACCACAGCGCCTGCACCTCCTATCGCCTTCGCCCCAACGCCTGCAACCGTTCAGAGGGACGGTGCCGAGGCGAGCTTTAAAAATAAAGCGCCAATCGGCAAATCGAGTGAACTTGCCGGCCTGGATGAAATGATTTGAATCACGGCATCGGCAAGCCACGTCAAAGACCTTCCCCTGATCAGGCTTCCTCGTGAGTGTCTTCTTCAACTTGAGCCTCATGGCAGTCTTCAATCTTGCAAAAAGATGGCCCCTTGCGTCCTCTGGGACAATGACTGGACCGGAAGTGCCGTCAGGCGAGGGAATTCGAATTTGGAACTCCTCCCTGTCATGGTCGAACTTCCAGTAGACTCCGATTTTCTTTTGGAGCCTACCGGCGGCATTCCTCGCATCAGTCCACAGAGAACCGATGTCACCTCCATCCCTGGCAAAGTCACCGTCCAACCTACCGGACAAGTAGTCGGCAACCTCGTCAAGGGAAACGGGACGCCCAAGGCGTTTCCTGGCGACATGCGAAAGAGTAGCTCTAGCCAGGTCTTTCACCACAGGGTCAGTACACGTGACCATGCGGAAGGCATGGGCCACGGAGGATATGTCAACTAGGTCTGCCAGAGGGAACATTCCGGCCCCTCCCTCTGCCACACCCAGATAGACCACCTCAGCACTGGCTCGCTGTGGAAGGTAGAGCCACTTCTTCACCATTCTCTTCACGTCATTGTCGAGCTTCTTCAGTGGGGTCTTGGCCACCCTGGCTCCTCTCATGATGAAGTCTAGCCGAGGGAGTATGAACATCCTCACGGCTTCCAACTTCTGCCAAGGTGCCAGAAGACTCTCATCAATCTTCTTGACATCTTCGGCCATTCTGGCAATGTCACGTTCTGGTGTCTGGTCAACTTTGAATCCTGTTGGCACCCCGAGATGACGGTACTCCTCGCCCTCTTTCAGACACACCATAGGAGCACCACCGATCTCGTACTCGGTCGCCAGGACTCGCCTGCGGTTGCGGCAATCCACCTCGAGGCTTGCGCACTTCCTGGGGTTAAACCTTAGGCCAGCCCAGGCAGCGACATCCTCCGCCGTCCTCAGGAGCCTGCGCATCTGCTCCTCGCCCGACGCAATCAGAGCCAGATCGTCCGCGTAGGCCACGACAGAGAAGTGGCGTCCACCAAGACGATACCCGTCCGACTCAGCAGCACTATGTACTGCCCTGACCACTGGCTCAATGGCAAGGTTGAAGAGGATAGGGCTGAGCGGATCGCCCTGCTTCACCCCTGCCGCCATTGGTATAGGACCGGTAAAGCCTTGTGACGTGCGGACTCTCGTGGTTGCCCCGTGGTAAAGCTCACTCACCACGTCAATCAATTTCTGGGGCATCCCATGCATCTGAAGCGCATGCAAGAGGTAGCTGTGCGGCACAGACCCAAAGGCATTGGAGAGGTCAAGCCATGCAAGCACGACTCTTTTCCCTCCCCTTCTGGCGTCATCGATGGCTGATCGGACCACGAAGTTGTGCTCATAGCACCCCTCGTGCTCCATAAAACCTTTCTGGGGCCAGGAGATCCTGCCATTCCTGGCCCACTTGCCAATTCTGGAGGCCAGGAGCCCTGTGTATAGCTTCGAAATGCAGGAAGCTAGGGTCAATGGTCTCCAGTTGTCAAGGTCCATGGGGTTGTCTTTTTTGTGGATGAGCACAGTGTTGGAGGTCTTCCACTCTGCCGGAGTCCGGCCCTCTTCAAGGCATCGGCTGAAGATGGCCGCCAACACCACACCACCCGGGTCGGCCCTCTTGAGTGCCCAATAGGGGACCCTATCAGGGCCCGGTGCAGTATTGGAAGCCCGCCCCAGCCTAGCCGACACTTCCTCAGGGGTTATCTCACCCACCAGGTCTTGGTCTTCGTCACATGGCTCGTGAGGAGTCATGGTGTCACGAACGACCTGGGGAGTTGGCCCGACTCGAAAGTCACCCGCCGAGAAAACCCTTCTGAAATGATCCTCCACCACTGCGTCATCCACGGTACAGAATCGACTGTCACCACCCAGAATCTGATTGACCGCCTTTTTCTTGTTGCGACGGAACAGCCTCTGGATGGCGGCAGCTTCGATTGGATCAAACCCACCCCGGGCTGCCTGGTCCCGACCAGGACCAAGGCCATGCCCACGAGCACGGGCTCCAGGTCGCTGAGCGCCCCGGCCCCGCCCGCGGCCACGACCACGGCCCCGACCAGTCCCATCTGCCACCCGAGGGGGGCCATTTTCCCTTCTCTTGGGAGCTGCCTCGAGAATCCACGCCCCCACGACCCGCTCGAAAGCCTCAAAGGTCACTGCCTCCACCACTTCCCTCAGCCAGTGACCCTGGCGGCCATTCGGCGGCGCGGGAGGGGGCGGACCCCCGAGTTCATCTCTGCCCCCATCAGTGGTATTTACAATGTCTAAATCTAATGCCCCCCCTATCTGAGCCCCCCCATTATTGCTACTGGCACTCACAATCGAAGCGTTGCGGCTGCGACGTCTCCGCACCCGTAGGCTCTCGTTCAGGACCACGTCCCAGGCGTCGCCGTCCCCACGTGCTGCAGCAGCCTTACTTTGATCTTAGCCAACAGGCCGAGAAGCGATACTTGACCGAGGATTTTCAAAATTCTCGGCCACTTTGCAACCACCCCCGTTGGTGTGAGTTTTTCACGGAATCGCGGGGCCTTCGGACACCGTCGGCGGCAAACCGGAGTAGAAAATACTGAAAAAAGGGCTTCCAACTGCGACAGGACGAGAGAATAACAACAACTGTTTCCGTACTATGTGTACGTGAGTGTGTTGTTGATCGACTTATTTCAACACTCTCGTCTGCGAACGCGTACGAGAACCGACTCGGGCCCCGAACAGTCCGGGTGCTAATGCCAGTTCTGTCCACGCTGTCCACGCCGGTTGTAGCGCTAGCGTCGCGAGACTAGGTCCACGTCAGAGGGTTCGTTCGTCGTCGGTCTCGTCGCTGGCTCCCGCTATCCGGCAGTCGCGTCACCGATAATAACGAGATAGTGTAAAAATCTGTAACACGTCGAATCGCCATTCTTTTTAACGACTGCTATCGTGTCCGTCGTGCACAGGTCGAATATGTTAACGGGAGAATCGCGTTTGTCGCGTCCGCCTCTCGGTCTGAACTATGCACTTTGCGAGAACTACCCAACTCTTCTCCTATTGGTCGAATCAAACAAAACAGGCCACGCCCACTTTTCTACCACGTAAAACGACATATTGTGTTTAATACCGTCAGTTTACCGATCGGGCTATATAATTCTATCTCGATCAAAGGAAATTGCCGCCGCCCAGAAATTCACTCTCTCTTAGTGTGTTGTTTCATTTTTTTTTTATTCTAGAAATTCATTTCTTTGTTATTATCATTTTTATTTTCATTTTCATTTTCGTTTTCGTTTTCATTTTTATTTCATTCCATTTACTTTTTTACTACAATTTTACTGAAAATCATGATACACGGTGTCTCGTCGAACGTCGTCGTCCCCCTCCTCCTCGTCACACACGTGCAGTGCTAGTTCACGCCGTGTGGAGCGCTAGTAGCGCAGCGCGAGGTCCACGTCGCGTCGCCACGACGAGGCTGCAGCCCGGCTCAGGCTCACCTCGTTCCCGGCCGGCGGCGCAGTTTAGTAACAGTGGTGACACGCGCAATCGGCACTCTTGCCGACTGGTGTTCCAATAAGATACGTCCACTGTGACGGGTCCCGTTTGTCTAGATTGTTGTATATTTCGTAACATCGTGTTTTACGTGTGGACATTCGTGTCAGTTGGCTCTCGCCGGCTCTAACTGAGTCCAGTACTAGTGGGTCGCTCGGGTTTCGTCACGCGCTCCACTCTGGTTTCCCTTCAAAACGAATAAATCTTTCGCCTTTTACTAAAGATTTCCGTGGAGGGGAACACACGATGAGTCTATAAACAAATTTTTAATTAGCGCCCGATCCTTATGGGATTGGGCCACTCACTCGAGTACAATGTTGATTGATTATCACCTCACTGAGCACGAATATACTGTCGTGTAAAAACCTATGACACGCTTGTATTCAATTCAATTGAAGATTGATATTATAAGTTGTTTATTTCATTTATTTTTTTTTTTTTACCACTCTGAACGTCCACCTCTCGACCAGTACCCTAAGGTAAAGGCTGAACGATCATCGATGACGTGCTCCCGTGCCGCTAGGGCCCGGGACCTCGTCTGCCTCACGCTCAGAGAGATGGACCGTAACTCTTCATCGTGGCTGGTATCCACTTCCGTAATGGAGTGTATAAATGAAGATCTTACTACAGAAATGATCCTGTGAAGTATGATCTTGACACGACGTCGGTCACGACCGACGGTCCAGCCGAATTCGATCGTACACAACCCTGTGAGAATCAATATATAAACACTATCGACAGACAATCTCGCGCCGGACTCGGACCTCAGTAAAGACGCTGTTCTGCAAGGAGCTCAGTCACAGTCTAAGCGAAATAAGTCGCAAACAGCACGCGACCGTTTGCCGATCGGTTTCTATAGCGTGGTTTCACCTCGTCTCCGCGCCGGCGCAGCCAGTGACCGACGACGTGTCCGAGCCAGCCACTGTTGGTCTGGACGACGTGGACGGTTTCGCTCGGTGTTTACACGTTGCCCAGAGGTTTTTCTTTTTGAAACCTCGGGATTCGTTTACCGTTAACCGTTTTCAAGACGACGACACGATTTTGGCGACATAAATTTACAATTACCGACACCGTTACAGCTGTAGTGTGGATCGGTTCTCGCACTGATACCCGCTACACGCCAGAGCCGGGTGCCCATTTCGTCGCTCTCGCACTCATACTTACCTGGCGTAGGGGTTACCGTGATCAAGAAGGCGGTTCCCCCAGGATGAGGCCCTTCCATTGCACTACGGTCGGGCTGACTCCTGCGAATGCCCCAAATGTGGGTATCTCGGGCGCGTAATTTTTGGTAGCGGGGACTGCGTTCGCGCTGTCCCTAATAATACACATTCAACTCCAATGGGGTGTATAGTGAGTAGGTAGAGAAAGTCATTCGTTATTTTATACAAACAACAGCGGTAGTGTACGTAAATAAATGATATTTTTGTTAACAATCGTTGAATAAGAATAACGTAGCGCAATAACCTGTAAACAAAAAAGAAACGGACTAAATTTTTCATAATATTAAATCGTGCAATACGTTATATTATTCAATGTTGATTGTTATTTACTTTTTTAACAGTCGATGAATTTCGTAGCGCAAAACTGACTAGGATCCTACCACGGATCTGGCGAATCCACTAATTTTCGAGTTTTTATCCATTTTGATTTATAAAACTGATAATGTATTGCTGATTGCTCTGTCAGTTAGAATAATGATGGTTCACTCAGGATGGTGACAGGTACTTCCAGCACTCGCCAACGGCCATACCACGTTGAATATACCGGTTCTCGTCCGATCACCGAAGTCAAGCAACGTCGGGCGTGGTTAGTACTTGGATGGGTGACCGCTTGGGAACACCACGTGCTGTTGGCATTTTTTTCATTTTGTACTTTTCACTATATTTAAAATTTCCTCTTGTTTATTTTTTGTTATTTCCAAAGGTCTTCTTTTCACTATATTTTTATTTTCTTATTGCTAATTTTTTGTTATTTCCAATAGTTTTCACCGTTTACTGTGACACACTTGTATTCACATTAGGCATACATTTATTTTTATTTATTTGGAATACTCGGTATGTTGTGTACAGCAAACAATACTGTAGTCTATTAACGAACTAGTGTTGACTTAATAACAACGGTAACATGAACGACCCGTCGTGTCGTCTCGTCAGCGGTCGCTCGAACGTCGATAATAATTTATTCGGTCTACATTTTTACAATGCAGTACTTAGAATCAATTAATTGATGCGTGTCAATATCTCTGTACTACTTATTATTAGTTGAACGTACGATATGGTATTATGGTGGGCCGGTCCCGGCGGTACTGCAATGCCGGGTCAACCCGTGACAGAGGTGGAGCAAGCTCCTAGCACTCCGTCGATTTCCAAAAATCAGTTTAACAAACTGGTCCCTCGATGAGGGACGTATCAGATGTTAAGCTGATAAGAACAGATACTACACTTTGATCTTAGCCAACAGGCCGAGAAGCGATACTTGACCGAGGATTTTCAAAATTCTCGGCCACTTTGCAACCACCCCCGTTGGTGTGAGTTTTTCACGGAATCGCGGGGCCTTCGGACACCGTCGGCGGCAAACCGGAGTAGAAAATACTGAAAAAAGGGCTTCCAACTGCGACAGGACGAGAGAATAACAACAACTGTTTCCGTACTATGTGTACGTGAGTGTGTTGTTGATCGACTTATTTCAACACTCTCGTCTGCGAACGCGTACGAGAACCGACTCGGGCCCCGAACAGTCCGGGTGCTAATGCCAGTTCTGTCCACGCTGTCCACGCCGGTTGTAGCGCTAGCGTCGCGAGACTAGGTCCACGTCAGAGGGTTCGTTCGTCGTCGGTCTCGTCGCTGGCTCCCGCTATCCGGCAGTCGCGTCACCGATAATAACGAGATAGTGTAAAAATCTGTAACACGTCGAATCGCCATTCTTTTTAACGACTGCTATCGTGTCCGTCGTGCACAGGTCGAATATGTTAACGGGAGAATCGCGTTTGTCGCGTCCGCCTCTCGGTCTGAACTATGCACTTTGCGAGAACTACCCAACTCTTCTCCTATTGGTCGAATCAAACAAAACAGGCCACGCCCACTTTTCTACCACGTAAAACGACATATTGTGTTTAATACCGTCAGTTTACCGATCGGGCTATATAATTCTATCTCGATCAAAGGAAATTGCCGCCGCCCAGAAATTCACTCTCTCTTAGTGTGTTGTTTCATTTTTTTTTTATTCTAGAAATTCATTTCTTTGTTATTATCATTTTTATTTTCATTTTCATTTTCGTTTTCGTTTTCATTTTTATTTCATTCCATTTACTTTTTTACTACAATTTTACTGAAAATCATGATACACGGTGTCTCGTCGAACGTCGTCGTCCCCCTCCTCCTCGTCACACACGTGCAGTGCTAGTTCACGCCGTGTGGAGCGCTAGTAGCGCAGCGCGAGGTCCACGTCGCGTCGCCACGACGAGGCTGCAGCCCGGCTCAGGCTCACCTCGTTCCCGGCCGGCGGCGCAGTTTAGTAACAGTGGTGACACGCGCAATCGGCACTCTTGCCGACTGGTGTTCCAATAAGATACGTCCACTGTGACGGGTCCCGTTTGTCTAGATTGTTGTATATTTCGTAACATCGTGTTTTACGTGTGGACATTCGTGTCAGTTGGCTCTCGCCGGCTCTAACTGAGTCCAGTACTAGTGGGTCGCTCGGGTTTCGTCACGCGCTCCACTCTGGTTTCCCTTCAAAACGAATAAATCTTTCGCCTTTTACTAAAGATTTCCGTGGAGGGGAACACACGATGAGTCTATAAACAAATTTTTAATTAGCGCCCGATCCTTATGGGATTGGGCCACTCACTCGAGTACAATGTTGATTGATTATCACCTCACTGAGCACGAATATACTGTCGTGTAAAAACCTATGACACGCTTGTATTCAATTCAATTGAAGATTGATATTATAAGTTGTTTATTTCATTTATTTTTTTTTTTTACCACTCTGAACGTCCACCTCTCGACCAGTACCCTAAGGTAAAGGCTGAACGATCATCGATGACGTGCTCCCGTGCCGCTAGGGCCCGGGACCTCGTCTGCCTCACGCTCAGAGAGATGGACCGTAACTCTTCATCGTGGCTGGTATCCACTTCCGTAATGGAGTGTATAAATGAAGATCTTACTACAGAAATGATCCTGTGAAGTATGATCTTGACACGACGTCGGTCACGACCGACGGTCCAGCCGAATTCGATCGTACACAACCCTGTGAGAATCAATATATAAACACTATCGACAGACAATCTCGCGCCGGACTCGGACCTCAGTAAAGACGCTGTTCTGCAAGGAGCTCAGTCACAGTCTAAGCGAAATAAGTCGCAAACAGCACGCGACCGTTTGCCGATCGGTTTCTATAGCGTGGTTTCACCTCGTCTCCGCGCCGGCGCAGCCAGTGACCGACGACGTGTCCGAGCCAGCCACTGTTGGTCTGGACGACGTGGACGGTTTCGCTCGGTGTTTACACGTTGCCCAGAGGTTTTTCTTTTTGAAACCTCGGGATTCGTTTACCGTTAACCGTTTTCAAGACGACGACACGATTTTGGCGACATAAATTTACAATTACCGACACCGTTACAGCTGTAGTGTGGATCGGTTCTCGCACTGATACCCGCTACACGCCAGAGCCGGGTGCCCATTTCGTCGCTCTCGCACTCATACTTACCTGGCGTAGGGGTTACCGTGATCAAGAAGGCGGTTCCCCCAGGATGAGGCCCTTCCATTGCACTACGGTCGGGCTGACTCCTGCGAATGCCCCAAATGTGGGTATCTCGGGCGCGTAATTTTTGGTAGCGGGGACTGCGTTCGCGCTGTCCCTAATAATACACATTCAACTCCAATGGGGTGTATAGTGAGTAGGTAGAGAAAGTCATTCGTTATTTTATACAAACAACAGCGGTAGTGTACGTAAATAAATGATATTTTTGTTAACAATCGTTGAATAAGAATAACGTAGCGCAATAACCTGTAAACAAAAAAGAAACGGACTAAATTTTTCATAATATTAAATCGTGCAATACGTTATATTATTCAATGTTGATTGTTATTTACTTTTTTAACAGTCGATGAATTTCGTAGCGCAAAACTGACTAGGATCCTACCACGGATCTGGCGAATCCACTAATTTTCGAGTTTTTATCCATTTTGATTTATAAAACTGATAATGTATTGCTGATTGCTCTGTCAGTTAGAATAATGATGGTTCACTCAGGATGGTGACAGGTACTTCCAGCACTCGCCAACGGCCATACCACGTTGAATATACCGGTTCTCGTCCGATCACCGAAGTCAAGCAACGTCGGGCGTGGTTAGTACTTGGATGGGTGACCGCTTGGGAACACCACGTGCTGTTGGCATTTTTTTCATTTTGTACTTTTCACTATATTTAAAATTTCCTCTTGTTTATTTTTTGTTATTTCCAAAGGTCTTCTTTTCACTATATTTTTATTTTCTTATTGCTAATTTTTTGTTATTTCCAATAGTTTTCACCGTTTACTGTGACACACTTGTATTCACATTAGGCATACATTTATTTTTATTTATTTGGAATACTCGGTATGTTGTGTACAGCAAACAATACTGTAGTCTATTAACGAACTAGTGTTGACTTAATAACAACGGTAACATGAACGACCCGTCGTGTCGTCTCGTCAGCGGTCGCTCGAACGTCGATAATAATTTATTCGGTCTACATTTTTACAATGCAGTACTTAGAATCAATTAATTGATGCGTGTCAATATCTCTGTACTACTTATTATTAGTTGAACGTACGATATGGTATTGTGGTCGGCCGGTCCCGGCGGTACTGCAATGCCGGGTCAACCCGTGACAGAGGTGGAGCAAGCTCCTAGCACTCCGTCGATTTCCAAAAATCAGTTTAACAAACTGGTCCCTCGATGAGGGACGTATCAGATGTTAAGCTGATAAGAACAGATACTACACTTTGATCTTAGCCAACAGGCCGAGAAGCGATACTTGACCGAGGATTTTCAAAATTCTCGGCCACTTTGCAACCACCCCCGTTGGTGTGAGTTTTTCACGGAATCGCGGGGCCTTCGGACACCGTCGGCGGCAAACCGGAGTAGAAAATACTGAAAAAAGGGCTTCCAACTGCGACAGGACGAGAGAATAACAACAACTGTTTCCGTACTATGTGTACGTGAGTGTGTTGTTGATCGACTTATTTCAACACTCTCGTCTGCGAACGCGTACGAGAACCGACTCGGGCCCCGAACAGTCCGGGTGCTAATGCCAGTTCTGTCCACGCTGTCCACGCCGGTTGTAGCGCTAGCGTCGCGAGACTAGGTCCACGTCAGAGGGTTCGTTCGTCGTCGGTCTCGTCGCTGGCTCCCGCTATCCGGCAGTCGCGTCACCGATAATAACGAGATAGTGTAAAAATCTGTAACACGTCGAATCGCCATTCTTTTTAACGACTGCTATCGTGTCCGTCGTGCACAGGTCGAATATGTTAACGGGAGAATCGCGTTTGTCGCGTCCGCCTCTCGGTCTGAACTATGCACTTTGCGAGAACTACCCAACTCTTCTCCTATTGGTCGAATCAAACAAAACAGGCCACGCCCACTTTTCTACCACGTAAAACGACATATTGTGTTTAATACCGTCAGTTTACCGATCGGGCTATATAATTCTATCTCGATCAAAGGAAATTGCCGCCGCCCAGAAATTCACTCTCTCTTAGTGTGTTGTTTCATTTTTTTTTTATTCTAGAAATTCATTTCTTTGTTATTATCATTTTTATTTTCATTTTCATTTTCGTTTTCGTTTTCATTTTTATTTCATTCCATTTACTTTTTTACTACAATTTTACTGAAAATCATGATACACGGTGTCTCGTCGAACGTCGTCGTCCCCCTCCTCCTCGTCACACACGTGCAGTGCTAGTTCACGCCGTGTGGAGCGCTAGTAGCGCAGCGCGAGGTCCACGTCGCGTCGCCACGACGAGGCTGCAGCCCGGCTCAGGCTCACCTCGTTCCCGGCCGGCGGCGCAGTTTAGTAACAGTGGTGACACGCGCAATCGGCACTCTTGCCGACTGGTGTTCCAATAAGATACGTCCACTGTGACGGGTCCCGTTTGTCTAGATTGTTGTATATTTCGTAACATCGTGTTTTACGTGTGGACATTCGTGTCAGTTGGCTCTCGCCGGCTCTAACTGAGTCCAGTACTAGTGGGTCGCTCGGGTTTCGTCACGCGCTCCACTCTGGTTTCCCTTCAAAACGAATAAATCTTTCGCCTTTTACTAAAGATTTCCGTGGAGGGGAACACACGATGAGTCTATAAACAAATTTTTAATTAGCGCCCGATCCTTATGGGATTGGGCCACTCACTCGAGTACAATGTTGATTGATTATCACCTCACTGAGCACGAATATACTGTCGTGTAAAAACCTATGACACGCTTGTATTCAATTCAATTGAAGATTGATATTATAAGTTGTTTATTTCATTTATTTTTTTTTTTTACCACTCTGAACGTCCACCTCTCGACCAGTACCCTAAGGTAAAGGCTGAACGATCATCGATGACGTGCTCCCGTGCCGCTAGGGCCCGGGACCTCGTCTGCCTCACGCTCAGAGAGATGGACC
>NW_026542797.1:145000-160000 GCF_028750875.1 Macrosteles quadrilineatus | reverse complement strand
ACATTTATTTTTATTTATTTGGAATACTCGGTATGTTGTGTACAGCAAACAATACTGTAGTCTATTAACGAACTAGTGTTGACTTAATAACAACGGTAACATGAACGACCCGTCGTGTCGTCTCGTCAGCGGTCGCTCGAACGTCGATAATAATTTATTCGGTCTACATTTTTACAATGCAGTACTTAGAATCAATTAATTGATGCGTGTCAATATCTCTGTACTACTTATTATTAGTTGAACGTACGATATGGTATTATGGTGGGCCGGTCCCGGCGGTACTGCAATGCCGGGTCAACCCGTGACAGAGGTGGAGCAAGCTCCTAGCACTCCGTCGATTTCCAAAAATCAGTTTAACAAACTGGTCCCTCGATGAGGGACGTATCAGATGTTAAGCTGATAAGAACAGATTGACAACTTTTTATTAACATATTTAAATAATATACAATTCAACCCTTTACATTTCATGCAATTCAAAGGTGGTATCTTCATGCAATATTATGAGTCCACATGCTCATTATGAGCTTCATTTTTTAAACTTTACATGCAAAATACAAATGTGGTTCGATGATGCAGTCCACCTTAAACCCTTGGTTGACAAACTAATCACTGTCACTGCTTAACTATTCAAAAAACTTATAACTACCTAAGTAATGGCAACCTAACAATAAAATTTGAACGCATGGCCCAGGCTTGCTGCACTTTGGATCGCCACTCCACATTTAACTAATAAATATATCAAAAATGTTTACAGTGTTGGAAATTAAATTTCCCTAACTAAAACTAGTACAAATAAATATCTAGGAAAGGTGCAGCAAGCCACTTATAAATTAAATAACAATGATAAAAATTTATTAAATTTAACAATGCACACAAATAAATAATGAAACTTTGAACTTCACTCCACTTTTTTATTTCTTTTTTTTTCACATAACACTTCACAACATGATCACAATATCAAATCACAAACATTTTTTTTTTTCCTAATTAAACAACAAAGGGCCATGCGTTCGATACCACTGATGGGGGTTCCCTACCATTGCCGATGGCCTGTGATATGAGTCACGTAGATGTTTCGTGACCACATGATCACATCAGAGACCATCTGGCGTCTAATGGCCTGGGCACAGCGCGAGGAGATGTTCAACAGTTTTAACACTCGCTCGTTCGCCATGTCCCAGGATCCCAAGGAACCCACGATGAACCCATCCAGGGTGACAGAGTATCCCTTGAGGCGAAGTTCATCAGCTAGCTGACGGTATTTCTCAATTTTGAGTCGTCTCGCGTCAGCTAGCGCCCCGTACCTGTTTTCGAACGGGATAGCCACATCCACCAAGTGGATGCGCTTTTCCCGCTCGTTCGTGACGACCAGGTCGGGCCTCAAGGTACTCTCGACACCGGGAACGGTCAGGTCAACCCTGGTGGTTCCGGTCCTTTCCGGGATTGATTCGGCTAAGCGATGGAGTACTGCATCATGGCGCTTTCTCCAGCCCTCACTGGTCGGCTGGCAGTGGTTCAGCACGTGAGGCAGAGTTTCTGCCTGCTCACCACAGCGCCTGCACCTCCTATCGCCTTCGCCCCAACGCCTGCAACCGTTCAGAGGGACGGTGCCGAGGCGAGCTTTAAAAATAAAGCGCCAATCGGCAAATCGAGTGAACTTGCCGGCCTGGATGAAATGATTTGAATCACGGCATCGGCAAGCCACGTCGAAGACCTTCCCCTGATCAGGCTTCCTAGTGAGTGTCTTCTTCAACTTGAGCCTCATGGCAGTCTTCAATCTTGCAAAAAAATGGCCCCTTGCGTCCTCTGGGACAATGACTGGACCGGAAGTGCCGTCAGGCGAGGGAATTCGAATTTGGAACTCCTCCCTGTCATGGTCGAACTTCCAGTAGACTCCGATTTTCTTTTGGAGCCTACCGGCGGCATTCCTCGCATCAGTCCACAGAGAACCGATGTCACCTCCATCCCTGGCAAAGTCACCGTCCAACCTACCGGACAAGTAGTCGGCAACCTCGTCAAGGGAAACGGGACGCCCAAGGCGTTTCCTGGCGACATGCGAAAGAGTAGCTCTAGCCAGGTCTTTCACCACAGGGTCAGTACACGTGACCATGCGGAAGGCATGGGCCACGGAGGATATGTCAACTAGGTCTGCCAGAGGGAACATTCCGGCCCCTCCCTCTGCCACACCCAGATAGACCACCTCAGCACTGGCTCGCTGTGGAAGGTAGAGCCACTTCTTCACCATTCTCTTCACGTCATTGTCGAGCTTCTTCAGTGGGGTCTTGGCCACCCTGGCTCCCCTCATGATGAAGTCTAGCCGTGGGAGTATGAACATCCTCACGGCTTCCAACTTCTGCCAAGGTGCCAGAAGACTCTCGTCGATCTTCTTCACATCTTCGGCCATTCTGGCAATGTCATGTTCCGGTGTTTGGTCCACTTTGAATCCAGTTGGCACCCCGAGATGACGGTACTCCTCGCCCTCTTTCAGACACACCATAGGAGAACCACCGATCTCGTACTCGGTCGCCAGGACTCGCCTGCGGTTGCGGCAATCCACCTCGAGGCTTGCACACTTCCTGGGGTTAAACCTTAGGCCAGCCCAGGCAGCGACATCCTCCGCCGTCCTCAGGAGCCTGCGCATCTGCTCCTCGCCCGACGCAATCAGTGCCAGATCGTCCGCGTAGGCCACGACAGAGAAGTGGCGTCCACCAAGACGATACCCGTCCGACTCAGCAGCACTATGTACTGCCCTGACCACTGGCTCAATGGCAAGGTTGAAGAGAATAGGGCTGAGCGGATCGCCCTGCTTCACCCCTGCCGCCATTGGTATAGGACCGGTAAAGCCTTGTGACGTGCGGACTCTCGTGGTTGCCCCGTGGTAAAGCTCACTCACCACGTCAATCAATTTCTGGGGCATCCCATGCATCTGAAGCGCATGCAAGAGGTAGCTGTGCGGCACAGACCCAAAGGCATTGGAGAGGTCAAGCCATGCAAGCACGACTCTTTTCCCTCCCCTTCTGGCGTCATCGATGGCTGATCGGACCACGAAGTTGTGCTCATAGCACCCCTCGTGCTCCATAAAACCTTTCTGGGGCCAGGAGATCCTGCCATTCCTGGCCCACTTGCCAATTCTGGAGGCCAGGAGCCCTGTGTACAGCTTCGAAATGCAGGAAGCTAGGGTCAATGGTCTCCAGTTGTCGAGGTCCATGGGGTTGTCTTTTTTGTGGATGAGCACAGTGTTGGAGTTCTTCCACTCTGCCGGAGTCCGGCCCTCTTCAAGGCATCGGCTGAAGATGGCCGCCAACACCACACCACCCGGGTCAGCCCTCTTGAGTGCCCAATAGGGGACCCTATCAGGGCCCGGTGCAGTATTGGAAGCCCGCCCCAGCCTAGCCGACACTTCCTCAGGGGTTATCTCACCCACCAGGTCTTGGTCTTCGTCACATGGCTCGTGAGGAGTCATGGTGTCACGAACCACCTGGGGAGTTGGCCCGACTCGAAAGTCACCCGCCGAGAAAACCCTTCTGAAATGGTCCTCCACCACTGTGTCATCCACGGTACAGAATCGACTGTCACCACCCAGAATCTGATTGACCGCCTTTTTCTTGTTGCGACGGAACAGCTTCTGGATGGCGGCAGCTTCGATTGGATCAAACCCACCCCGGGCTGCCTGTTCCCGACCAGGACCAAGGCCATGCCCGCGAGCACGGGCTCCAGGTCGCTGAGCGCCCCGGCCCCGCCCGCGGCCACGACCACGGCCCCGACCAGTCCCATCTGCCACCCGAGGGGGGCCATTTTCCCTTCTCTTGGGAGCTGCCTCGAGAATCCACGCCCCCACGACCCGCTCGAAAGCCTCAAAGGTCACTGCCTCCACCACTTCCCTCAGCCAGTGACCCTGGCGGCCATTCGGCGGCGCGGGAGGGGGCGGACCCCCAAGCTCCTCTCTGCCCCCATCAGTGGTATTTACAATGTCTAAATCTAATGCCCCCCCTATCTGAGCCCCCCCATTATTACTAGTGACACTCACAATCGAAGCGTTGCGGCTGCGACGTCTCCGCACCCGCAGACTCTCGTTCAGGACCACGTCCCAGGCGTCGCCGTCCCCACGTGCTGCAGCAGCCGTCAGCCGGGCCAGGGTCGCATCGAGGTCCACCTCGTCCCGCCGCTCGGCCTGGAGCCTAGGCACTGGTGTCGAGGCAGCAGGTCCCACAGCCACGGATGTCTCCAGTACGGCCCTTGAAGCGTCGATGTCAAGCTCCATCTCAGCACGCAGGTCAGCAACCTCCTCCGTGAAGTCCAGCAGGTCCCGGACGTGGTCCCCAACCGCAGCAGCCTCCACCTGGTCGTCCATCTCTTGTTGGTCACCAACAGCAGCAGCCTCCACCTGGTCGCCCATCACTTCGTTATCATCCACAGCCGCAGCCTCCACCTGGTCGTCAACCTCCCCCTCATGGTGCAGACGTCTGGCTCCACGGGCAGGCGCCGGCGATCCACGTGGCGGAGTTGGCACGTCGGAAGTGTCACTTGCCTCGCTGCTACTATCTCGCTGCTGTCGTCGTCTTCCTCTTCTTCTAGGCACTGCAGGGGGAGCCACGTGCTGACGAGCATGGTTTTGTGCTGTTCTTAGCATTTGGCTCTGCTCGCCACAGACCCGACACTGGTATTTGGGTTTTTTTCTATGGATGCGCCACAGGTGCTGCTCCAACTTCTTACGTGACTCATATACACCCTGCTTCCTATTATTGGGTACCCCAAAACAGTCCTCACACCTAAGTGGGCCTTCATTCTCGTCCAAAGGGAAGGGCACTAAATAATATACTATGTCCATGTTCGTAATAAATAAATAAATAAATAACGTGCAATAAATACTATAGGATAAATAACGATGAATAAATATCTCTCCAGTCCAACAGTAAAAATGTCAACGAATAATATATGTAGATTAAATAAATACTGTAGAATAAATAGTCAGATGATAAAATGTAATAAATAACTTTCGTCAATAAATAAAATTTAAAACGTAGTCCAGTTTAGTAGAATAAATTAAAACAGTTTGCAAGAAACATGTTTCGACAAACACTTTGATCTTAGCCAACAGGCCGAGAAGCGATACTTGACCGAGGATTTTCAAAATTCTCGGCCACTTTGCAACCACCCCCGTTGGTGTGAGTTTTTCACGGAATCGCGGGGCCTTCGGACACCGTCGGCGGCAAACCGGAGTAGAAAATACTGAAAAAAGGGCTTCCAACTGCGACAGGACGAGAGAATAACAACAACTGTTTCCGTACTATGTGTACGTGAGTGTGTTGTTGATCGACTTATTTCAACACTCTCGTCTGCGAACGCGTACGAGAACCGACTCGGGCCCCGAACAGTCCGGGTGCTAATGCCAGTTCTGTCCACGCTGTCCACGCCGGTTGTAGCGCTAGCGTCGCGAGACTAGGTCCACGTCAGAGGGTTCGTTCGTCGTCGGTCTCGTCGCTGGCTCCCGCTATCCGGCAGTCGCGTCACCGATAATAACGAGATAGTGTAAAAATCTGTAACACGTCGAATCGCCATTCTTTTTAACGACTGCTATCGTGTCCGTCGTGCACAGGTCGAATATGTTAACGGGAGAATCGCGTTTGTCGCGTCCGCCTCTCGGTCTGAACTATGCACTTTGCGAGAACTACCCAACTCTTCTCCTATTGGTCGAATCAAACAAAACAGGCCACGCCCACTTTTCTACCACGTAAAACGACATATTGTGTTTAATACCGTCAGTTTACCGATCGGGCTATATAATTCTATCTCGATCAAAGGAAATTGCCGCCGCCCAGAAATTCACTCTCTCTTAGTGTGTTGTTTCATTTTTTTTTTATTCTAGAAATTCATTTCTTTGTTATTATCATTTTTATTTTCATTTTCATTTTCGTTTTCGTTTTCATTTTTATTTCATTCCATTTACTTTTTTACTACAATTTTACTGAAAATCATGATACACGGTGTCTCGTCGAACGTCGTCGTCCCCCTCCTCCTCGTCACACACGTGCAGTGCTAGTTCACGCCGTGTGGAGCGCTAGTAGCGCAGCGCGAGGTCCACGTCGCGTCGCCACGACGAGGCTGCAGCCCGGCTCAGGCTCACCTCGTTCCCGGCCGGCGGCGCAGTTTAGTAACAGTGGTGACACGCGCAATCGGCACTCTTGCCGACTGGTGTTCCAATAAGATACGTCCACTGTGACGGGTCCCGTTTGTCTAGATTGTTGTATATTTCGTAACATCGTGTTTTACGTGTGGACATTCGTGTCAGTTGGCTCTCGCCGGCTCTAACTGAGTCCAGTACTAGTGGGTCGCTCGGGTTTCGTCACGCGCTCCACTCTGGTTTCCCTTCAAAACGAATAAATCTTTCGCCTTTTACTAAAGATTTCCGTGGAGGGGAACACACGATGAGTCTATAAACAAATTTTTAATTAGCGCCCGATCCTTATGGGATTGGGCCACTCACTCGAGTACAATGTTGATTGATTATCACCTCACTGAGCACGAATATACTGTCGTGTAAAAACCTATGACACGCTTGTATTCAATTCAATTGAAGATTGATATTATAAGTTGTTTATTTCATTTATTTTTTTTTTTTTACCACTCTGAACGTCCACCTCTCGACCAGTACCCTAAGGTAAAGGCTGAACGATCATCGATGACGTGCTCCCGTGCCGCTAGGGCCCGGGACCTCGTCTGCCTCACGCTCAGAGAGATGGACCGTAACTCTTCATCGTGGCTGGTATCCACTTCCGTAATGGAGTGTATAAATGAAGATCTTACTACAGAAATGATCCTGTGAAGTATGATCTTGACACGACGTCGGTCACGACCGACGGTCCAGCCGAATTCGATCGTACACAACCCTGTGAGAATCAATATATAAACACTATCGACAGACAATCTCGCGCCGGACTCGGACCTCAGTAAAGACGCTGTTCTGCAAGGAGCTCAGTCACAGTCTAAGCGAAATAAGTCGCAAACAGCACGCGACCGTTTGCCGATCGGTTTCTATAGCGTGGTTTCACCTCGTCTCCGCGCCGGCGCAGCCAGTGACCGACGACGTGTCCGAGCCAGCCACTGTTGGTCTGGACGACGTGGACGGTTTCGCTCGGTGTTTACACGTTGCCCAGAGGTTTTTCTTTTTGAAACCTCGGGATTCGTTTACCGTTAACCGTTTTCAAGACGACGACACGATTTTGGCGACATAAATTTACAATTACCGACACCGTTACAGCTGTAGTGTGGATCGGTTCTCGCACTGATACCCGCTACACGCCAGAGCCGGGTGCCCATTTCGTCGCTCTCGCACTCATACTTACCTGGCGTAGGGGTTACCGTGATCAAGAAGGCGGTTCCCCCAGGATGAGGCCCTTCCATTGCACTACGGTCGGGCTGACTCCTGCGAATGCCCCAAATGTGGGTATCTCGGGCGCGTAATTTTTGGTAGCGGGGACTGCGTTCGCGCTGTCCCTAATAATACACATTCAACTCCAATGGGGTGTATAGTGAGTAGGTAGAGAAAGTCATTCGTTATTTTATACAAACAACAGCGGTAGTGTACGTAAATAAATGATATTTTTGTTAACAATCGTTGAATAAGAATAACGTAGCGCAATAACCTGTAAACAAAAAAGAAACGGACTAAATTTTTCATAATATTAAATCGTGCAATACGTTATATTATTCAATGTTGATTGTTATTTACTTTTTTAACAGTCGATGAATTTCGTAGCGCAAAACTGACTAGGATCCTACCACGGATCTGGCGAATCCACTAATTTTCGAGTTTTTATCCATTTTGATTTATAAAACTGATAATGTATTGCTGATTGCTCTGTCAGTTAGAATAATGATGGTTCACTCAGGATGGTGACAGGTACTTCCAGCACTCGCCAACGGCCATACCACGTTGAATATACCGGTTCTCGTCCGATCACCGAAGTCAAGCAACGTCGGGCGTGGTTAGTACTTGGATGGGTGACCGCTTGGGAACACCACGTGCTGTTGGCATTTTTTTCATTTTGTACTTTTCACTATATTTAAAATTTCCTCTTGTTTATTTTTTGTTATTTCCAAAGGTCTTCTTTTCACTATATTTTTATTTTCTTATTGCTAATTTTTTGTTATTTCCAATAGTTTTCACCGTTTACTGTGACACACTTGTATTCACATTAGGCATACATTTATTTTTATTTATTTGGAATACTCGGTATGTTGTGTACAGCAAACAATACTGTAGTCTATTAACGAACTAGTGTTGACTTAATAACAACGGTAACATGAACGACCCGTCGTGTCGTCTCGTCAGCGGTCGCTCGAACGTCGATAATAATTTATTCGGTCTACATTTTTACAATGCAGTACTTAGAATCAATTAATTGATGCGTGTCAATATCTCTGTACTACTTATTATTAGTTGAACGTACGATATGGTATTATGGTGGGCCGGTCCCGGCGGTACTGCAATGCCGGGTCAACCCGTGACAGAGGTGGAGCAAGCTCCTAGCACTCCGTCGATTTCCAAAAATCAGTTTAACAAACTGGTCCCTCGATGAGGGACGTATCAGATGTTAAGCTGATAAGAACAGATACTACACTTTGATCTTAGCCAACAGGCCGAGAAGCGATACTTGACCGAGGATTTTCAAAATTCTCGGCCACTTTGCAACCACCCCCGTTGGTGTGAGTTTTTCACGGAATCGCGGGGCCTTCGGACACCGTCGGCGGCAAACCGGAGTAGAAAATACTGAAAAAAGGGCTTCCAACTGCGACAGGACGAGAGAATAACAACAACTGTTTCCGTACTATGTGTACGTGAGTGTGTTGTTGATCGACTTATTTCAACACTCTCGTCTGCGAACGCGTACGAGAACCGACTCGGGCCCCGAACAGTCCGGGTGCTAATGCCAGTTCTGTCCACGCTGTCCACGCCGGTTGTAGCGCTAGCGTCGCGAGACTAGGTCCACGTCAGAGGGTTCGTTCGTCGTCGGTCTCGTCGCTGGCTCCCGCTATCCGGCAGTCGCGTCACCGATAATAACGAGATAGTGTAAAAATCTGTAACACGTCGAATCGCCATTCTTTTTAACGACTGCTATCGTGTCCGTCGTGCACAGGTCGAATATGTTAACGGGAGAATCGCGTTTGTCGCGTCCGCCTCTCGGTCTGAACTATGCACTTTGCGAGAACTACCCAACTCTTCTCCTATTGGTCGAATCAAACAAAACAGGCCACGCCCACTTTTCTACCACGTAAAACGACATATTGTGTTTAATACCGTCAGTTTACCGATCGGGCTATATAATTCTATCTCGATCAAAGGAAATTGCCGCCGCCCAGAAATTCACTCTCTCTTAGTGTGTTGTTTCATTTTTTTTTATTCTAGAAATTCATTTCTTTGTTATTATCATTTTTATTTTCATTTTCATTTTCGTTTTCGTTTTCATTTTTATTTCATTCCATTTACTTTTTTACTACAATTTTACTGAAAATCATGATACACGGTGTCTCGTCGAACGTCGTCGTCCCCCTCCTCCTCGTCACACACGTGCAGTGCTAGTTCACGCCGTGTGGAGCGCTAGTAGCGCAGCGCGAGGTCCACGTCGCGTCGCCACGACGAGGCTGCAGCCCGGCTCAGGCTCACCTCGTTCCCGGCCGGCGGCGCAGTTTAGTAACAGTGGTGACACGCGCAATCGGCACTCTTGCCGACTGGTGTTCAATAAGATACGTCCACTGTGACGGGTCCCGTTTGTCTAGATTGTTGTATATTTCGTAACATCGTGTTTTACGTGTGGACATTCGTGTCAGTTGGCTCTCGCCGGCTCTAACTGAGTCCAGTACTAGTGGGTCGCTCGGGTTTCGTCACGCGCTCCACTCTGGTTTCCCTTCAAAACGAATAAATCTTTCGCCTTTTACTAAAGATTTCCGTGGAGGGGAACACACGATGAGTCTATAAACAAATTTTTAATTAGCGCCCGATCCTTATGGGATTGGGCCACTCACTCGAGTACAATGTTGATTGATTATCACCTCACTGAGCACGAATATACTGTCGTGTAAAAACCTATGACACGCTTGTATTCAATTCAATTGAAGATTGATATTATAAGTTGTTTATTTCATTTATTTTTTTTTTTTTACCACTCTGAACGTCCACCTCTCGACCAGTACCCTAAGGTAAAGGCTGAACGATCATCGATGACGTGCTCCCGTGCCGCTAGGGCCCGGGACCTCGTCTGCCTCACGCTCAGAGAGATGGACCGTAACTCTTCATCGTGGCTGGTATCCACTTCCGTAATGGAGTGTATAAATGAAGATCTTACTACAGAAATGATCCTGTGAAGTATGATCTTGACACGACGTCGGTCACGACCGACGGTCCAGCCGAATTCGATCGTACACAACCCTGTGAGAATCAATATATAAACACTATCGACAGACAATCTCGCGCCGGACTCGGACCTCAGTAAAGACGCTGTTCTGCAAGGAGCTCAGTCACAGTCTAAGCGAAATAAGTCGCAAACAGCACGCGACCGTTTGCCGATCGGTTTCTATAGCGTGGTTTCACCTCGTCTCCGCGCCGGCGCAGCCAGTGACCGACGACGTGTCCGAGCCAGCCACTGTTGGTCTGGACGACGTGGACGGTTTCGCTCGGTGTTTACACGTTGCCCAGAGGTTTTTCTTTTTGAAACCTCGGGATTCGTTTACCGTTAACCGTTTTCAAGACGACGACACGATTTTGGCGACATAAATTTACAATTACCGACACCGTTACAGCTGTAGTGTGGATCGGTTCTCGCACTGATACCCGCTACACGCCAGAGCCGGGTGCCCATTTCGTCGCTCTCGCACTCATACTTACCTGGCGTAGGGGTTACCGTGATCAAGAAGGCGGTTCCCCCAGGATGAGGCCCTTCCATTGCACTACGGTCGGGCTGACTCCTGCGAATGCCCCAAATGTGGGTATCTCGGGCGCGTAATTTTTGGTAGCGGGGACTGCGTTCGCGCTGTCCCTAATAATACACATTCAACTCCAATGGGGTGTATAGTGAGTAGGTAGAGAAAGTCATTCGTTATTTTATACAAACAACAGCGGTAGTGTACGTAAATAAATGATATTTTTGTTAACAATCGTTGAATAAGAATAACGTAGCGCAATAACCTGTAAACAAAAAAGAAACGGACTAAATTTTTCATAATATTAAATCGTGCAATACGTTATATTATTCAATGTTGATTGTTATTTACTTTTTTAACAGTCGATGAATTTCGTAGCGCAAAACTGACTAGGATCCTACCACGGATCTGGCGAATCCACTAATTTTCGAGTTTTTATCCATTTTGATTTATAAAACTGATAATGTATTGCTGATTGCTCTGTCAGTTAGAATAATGATGGTTCACTCAGGATGGTGACAGGTACTTCCAGCACTCGCCAACGGCCATACCACGTTGAATATACCGGTTCTCGTCCGATCACCGAAGTCAAGCAACGTCGGGCGTGGTTAGTACTTGGATGGGTGACCGCTTGGGAACACCACGTGCTGTTGGCATTTTTTTCATTTTGTACTTTTCACTATATTTAAAATTTCCTCTTGTTTATTTTTTGTTATTTCCAAAGGTCTTCTTTTCACTATATTTTTATTTTCTTATTGCTAATTTTTTGTTATTTCCAATAGTTTTCACCGTTTACTGTGACACACTTGTATTCACATTAGGCATACATTTATTTTTATTTATTTGGAATACTCGGTATGTTGTGTACAGCAAACAATACTGTAGTCTATTAACGAACTAGTGTTGACTTAATAACAACGGTAACATGAACGACCCGTCGTGTCGTCTCGTCAGCGGTCGCTCGAACGTCGATAATAATTTATTCGGTCTACATTTTTACAATGCAGTACTTAGAATCAATTAATTGATGCGTGTCAATATCTCTGTACTACTTATTATTAGTTGAACGTACGATATGGTATTATGGTGGGCCGGTCCCGGCGGTACTGCAATGCCGGGTCAACCCGTGACAGAGGTGGAGCAAGCTCCTAGCACTCCGTCGATTTCCAAAAATCAGTTTAACAAACTGGTCCCTCGATGAGGGACGTATCAGATGTTAAGCTGATAAGAACAGATACTACACTTTGATCTTAGCCAACAGGCCGAGAAGCGATACTTGACCGAGGATTTTCAAAATTCTCGGCCACTTTGCAACCACCCCCGTTGGTGTGAGTTTTTCACGGAATCGCGGGGCCTTCGGACACCGTCGGCGGCAAACCGGAGTAGAAAATACTGAAAAAAGGGCTTCCAACTGCGACAGGACGAGAGAATAACAACAACTGTTTCCGTACTATGTGTACGTGAGTGTGTTGTTGATCGACTTATTTCAACACTCTCGTCTGCGAACGCGTACGAGAACCGACTCGGGCCCCGAACAGTCCGGGTGCTAATGCCAGTTCTGTCCACGCTGTCCACGCCGGTTGTAGCGCTAGCGTCGCGAGACTAGGTCCACGTCAGAGGGTTCGTTCGTCGTCGGTCTCGTCGCTGGCTCCCGCTATCCGGCAGTCGCGTCACCGATAATAACGAGATAGTGTAAAAATCTGTAACACGTCGAATCGCCATTCTTTTTAACGACTGCTATCGTGTCCGTCGTGCACAGGTCGAATATGTTAACGGGAGAATCGCGTTTGTCGCGTCCGCCTCTCGGTCTGAACTATGCACTTTGCGAGAACTACCCAACTCTTCTCCTATTAGTCGAATCAAACAAAACAGGCCACGCCCACTTTTCTACCACGTAAAACGACATATTGTGTTTAATACCGTCAGTTTACCGATCGGGCTATATAATTCTATCTCGATCAAAGGAAATTGCCGCCGCCCAGAAATTCACTCTCTCTTAGTGTGTTGTTTCATTTTTTTTTATTCTAGAAATTCATTTCTTTGTTATTATCATTTTTATTTTCATTTTCATTTTCGTTTTCGTTTTCATTTTTATTTCATTCCATTTACTTTTTTACTACAATTTTACTGAAAATCATGATACACGGTGTCTCGTCGAACGTCGTCGTCCCCCTCCTCCTCGTCACACACGTGCAGTGCTAGTTCACGCCGTGTGGAGCGCTAGTAGCGCAGCGCGAGGTCCACGTCGCGTCGCCACGACGAGGCTGCAGCCCGGCTCAGGCTCACCTCGTTCCCGGCCGGCGGCGCAGTTTAGTAACAGTGGTGACACGCGCAATCGGCACTCTTGCCGACTGGTGTTCCAATAAGATACGTCCACTGTGACGGGTCCCGTTTGTCTAGATTGTTGTATATTTCGTAACATCGTGTTTTACGTGTGGACATTCGTGTCAGTTGGCTCTCGCCGGCTCTAACTGAGTCCAGTACTAGTGGGTCGCTCGGGTTTCGTCACGCGCTCCACTCTGGTTTCCCTTCAAA
Source organism: Macrosteles quadrilineatus (assembly GCF_028750875.1). Taxonomy (NCBI): domain Eukaryota; kingdom Metazoa; phylum Arthropoda; class Insecta; order Hemiptera; family Cicadellidae; genus Macrosteles; species Macrosteles quadrilineatus. Next base: position 146,548 of record NW_026542797.1, on the reverse strand, counting down.
ACGAATAAATCTTTCGCCTTTTACTAAAGATTTCCGTGGAGGGGAACACACGATGAGTCTATAAACAAATTTTTAATTAGCGCCCGATCCTTATGGGATTGGGCCACTCACTCGAGTACAATGTTGATTGATTATCACCTCACTGAGCACGAATATACTGTCGTGTAAAAACCTATGACACGCTTGTATTCAATTCAATTGAAGATTGATATTATAAGTTGTTTATTTCATTTATTTTTTTTTTTTTACCACTCTGAACGTCCACCTCTCGACCAGTACCCTAAGGTAAAGGCTGAACGATCATCGATGACGTGCTCCCGTGCCGCTAGGGCCCGGGACCTCGTCTGCCTCACGCTCAGAGAGATGGACCGTAACTCTTCATCGTGGCTGGTATCCACTTCCGTAATGGAGTGTATAAATGAAGATCTTACTACAGAAATGATCCTGTGAAGTATGATCTTGACACGACGTCGGTCACGACCGACGGTCCAGCCGAATTCGATCGTACACAACCCTGTGAGAATCAATATATAAACACTATCGACAGACAATCTCGCGCCGGACTCGGACCTCAGTAAAGACGCTGTTCTGCAAGGAGCTCAGTCACAGTCTAAGCGAAATAAGTCGCAAACAGCACGCGACCGTTTGCCGATCGGTTTCTATAGCGTGGTTTCACCTCGTCTCCGCGCCGGCGCAGCCAGTGACCGACGACGTGTCCGAGCCAGCCACTGTTGGTCTGGACGACGTGGACGGTTTCGCTCGGTGTTTACACGTTGCCCAGAGGTTTTTCTTTTTGAAACCTCGGGATTCGTTTACCGTTAACCGTTTTCAAGACGACGACACGATTTTGGCGACATAAATTTACAATTACCGACACCGTTACAGCTGTAGTGTGGATCGGTTCTCGCACTGATACCCGCTACACGCCAGAGCCGGGTGCCCATTTCGTCGCTCTCGCACTCATACTTACCTGGCGTAGGGGTTACCGTGATCAAGAAGGCGGTTCCCCCAGGATGAGGCCCTTCCATTGCACTACGGTCGGGCTGACTCCTGCGAATGCCCCAAATGTGGGTATCTCGGGCGCGTAATTTTTGGTAGCGGGGACTGCGTTCGCGCTGTCCCTAATAATACACATTCAACTCCAATGGGGTGTATAGTGAGTAGGTAGAGAAAGTCATTCGTTATTTTATACAAACAACAGCGGTAGTGTACGTAAATAAATGATATTTTTGTTAACAATCGTTGAATAAGAATAACGTAGCGCAATAACCTGTAAACAAAAAAGAAACGGACTAAATTTTTCATAATATTAAATCGTGCAATACGTTATATTATTCAATGTTGATTGTTATTTACTTTTTTAACAGTCGATGAATTTCGTAGCGCAAAACTGACTAGGATCCTACCACGGATCTGGCGAATCCACTAATTTTCGAGTTTTTATCCATTTTGATTTATAAAACTGATAATGTATTGCTGATTGCTCTGTCAGTTAGAATAATGATGGTTCACTCAGGATGGTGACAGGTACTTCCAGCACTCGCCAAC
>NW_026542797.1:125000-135000 GCF_028750875.1 Macrosteles quadrilineatus | reverse complement strand
ACGCCAGAGCCGGGTGCCCATTTCGTCGCTCTCGCACTCATACTTACCTGGCGTAGGGGTTACCGTGATCAAGAAGGCGGTTCCCCCAGGATGAGGCCCTTCCATTGCACTACGGTCGGGCTGACTCCTGCGAATGCCCCAAATGTGGGTATCTCGGGCGCGTAATTTTTGGTAGCGGGGACTGCGTTCGCGCTGTCCCTAATAATACACATTCAACTCCAATGGGGTGTATAGTGAGTAGGTAGAGAAAGTCATTCGTTATTTTATACAAACAACAGCGGTAGTGTACGTAAATAAATGATATTTTTGTTAACAATCGTTGAATAAGAATAACGTAGCGCAATAACCTGTAAACAAAAAAGAAACGGACTAAATTTTTCATAATATTAAATCGTGCAATACGTTATATTATTCAATGTTGATTGTTATTTACTTTTTTAACAGTCGATGAATTTCGTAGCGCAAAACTGACTAGGATCCTACCACGGATCTGGCGAATCCACTAATTTTCGAGTTTTTATCCATTTTGATTTATAAAACTGATAATGTATTGCTGATTGCTCTGTCAGTTAGAATAATGATGGTTCACTCAGGATGGTGACAGGTACTTCCAGCACTCGCCAACGGCCATACCACGTTGAATATACCGGTTCTCGTCCGATCACCGAAGTCAAGCAACGTCGGGCGTGGTTAGTACTTGGATGGGTGACCGCTTGGGAACACCACGTGCTGTTGGCATTTTTTTCATTTTGTACTTTTCACTATATTTAAAATTTCCTCTTGTTTATTTTTTGTTATTTCCAAAGGTCTTCTTTTCACTATATTTTTATTTTCTTATTGCTAATTTTTTGTTATTTCCAATAGTTTTCACCGTTTACTGTGACACACTTGTATTCACATTAGGCATACATTTATTTTTATTTATTTGGAATACTCGGTATGTTGTGTACAGCAAACAATACTGTAGTCTATTAACGAACTAGTGTTGACTTAATAACAACGGTAACATGAACGACCCGTCGTGTCGTCTCGTCAGCGGTCGCTCGAACGTCGATAATAATTTATTCGGTCTACATTTTTACAATGCAGTACTTAGAATCAATTAATTGATGCGTGTCAATATCTCTGTACTACTTATTATTAGTTGAACGTACGATATGGTATTATGGTGGGCCGGTCCCGGCGGTACTGCAATGCCGGGTCAACCCGTGACAGAGGTGGAGCAAGCTCCTAGCACTCCGTCGATTTCCAAAAATCAGTTTAACAAACTGGTCCCTCGATGAGGGACGTATCAGATGTTAAGCTGATAAGAACAGATACTACACTTTGATCTTAGCCAACAGGCCGAGAAGCGATACTTGACCGAGGATTTTCAAAATTCTCGGCCACTTTGCAACCACCCCCGTTGGTGTGAGTTTTTCACGGAATCGCGGGGCCTTCGGACACCGTCGGCGGCAAACCGGAGTAGAAAATACTGAAAAAAGGGCTTCCAACTGCGACAGGACGAGAGAATAACAACAACTGTTTCCGTACTATGTGTACGTGAGTGTGTTGTTGATCGACTTATTTCAACACTCTCGTCTGCGAACGCGTACGAGAACCGACTCGGGCCCCGAACAGTCCGGGTGCTAATGCCAGTTCTGTCCACGCTGTCCACGCCGGTTGTAGCGCTAGCGTCGCGAGACTAGGTCCACGTCAGAGGGTTCGTTCGTCGTCGGTCTCGTCGCTGGCTCCCGCTATCCGGCAGTCGCGTCACCGATAATAACGAGATAGTGTAAAAATCTGTAACACGTCGAATCGCCATTCTTTTTAACGACTGCTATCGTGTCCGTCGTGCACAGGTCGAATATGTTAACGGGAGAATCGCGTTTGTCGCGTCCGCCTCTCGGTCTGAACTATGCACTTTGCGAGAACTACCCAACTCTTCTCCTATTGGTCGAATCAAACAAAACAGGCCACGCCCACTTTTCTACCACGTAAAACGACATATTGTGTTTAATACCGTCAGTTTACCGATCGGGCTATATAATTCTATCTCGATCAAAGGAAATTGCCGCCGCCCAGAAATTCACTCTCTCTTAGTGTGTTGTTTCATTTTTTTTTTATTCTAGAAATTCATTTCTTTGTTATTATCATTTTTATTTTCATTTTCATTTTCGTTTTCGTTTTCATTTTTATTTCATTCCATTTACTTTTTTACTACAATTTTACTGAAAATCATGATACACGGTGTCTCGTCGAACGTCGTCGTCCCCCTCCTCCTCGTCACACACGTGCAGTGCTAGTTCACGCCGTGTGGAGCGCTAGTAGCGCAGCGCGAGGTCCACGTCGCGTCGCCACGACGAGGCTGCAGCCCGGCTCAGGCTCACCTCGTTCCCGGCCGGCGGCGCAGTTTAGTAACAGTGGTGACACGCGCAATCGGCACTCTTGCCGACTGGTGTTCCAATAAGATACGTCCACTGTGACGGGTCCCGTTTGTCTAGATTGTTGTATATTTCGTAACATCGTGTTTTACGTGTGGACATTCGTGTCAGTTGGCTCTCGCCGGCTCTAACTGAGTCCAGTACTAGTGGGTCGCTCGGGTTTCGTCACGCGCTCCACTCTGGTTTCCCTTCAAAACGAATAAATCTTTCGCCTTTTACTAAAGATTTCCGTGGAGGGGAACACACGATGAGTCTATAAACAAATTTTTAATTAGCGCCCGATCCTTATGGGATTGGGCCACTCACTCGAGTACAATGTTGATTGATTATCACCTCACTGAGCACGAATATACTGTCGTGTAAAAACCTATGACACGCTTGTATTCAATTCAATTGAAGATTGATATTATAAGTTGTTTATTTCATTTATTTTTTTTTTTTTTACCACTCTGAACGTCCACCTCTCGACCAGTACCCTAAGGTAAAGGCTGAACGATCATCGATGACGTGCTCCCGTGCCGCTAGGGCCCGGGACCTCGTCTGCCTCACGCTCAGAGAGATGGACCGTAACTCTTCATCGTGGCTGGTATCCACTTCCGTAATGGAGTGTATAAATGAAGATCTTACTACAGAAATGATCCTGTGAAGTATGATCTTGACACGACGTCGGTCACGACCGACGGTCCAGCCGAATTCGATCGTACACAACCCTGTGAGAATCAATATATAAACACTATCGACAGACAATCTCGCGCCGGACTCGGACCTCAGTAAAGACGGTGTTCTGCAAGGAGCTCAGTCACAGTCTAAGCGAAATAAGTCGCAAACAGCACGCGACCGTTTGCCGATCGGTTTCTATAGCGTGGTTTCACCTCGTCTCCGCGCCGGCGCAGCCAGTGACCGACGACGTGTCCGAGCCAGCCACTGTTGGTCTGGACGACGTGGACGGTTTCGCTCGGTGTTTACACGTTGCCCAGAGGTTTTTCTTTTTGAAACCTCGGGATTCGTTTACCGTTAACCGTTTTCAAGACGACGACACGATTTTGGCGACATAAATTTACAATTACCGACACCGTTACAGCTGTAGTGTGGATCGGTTCTCGCACTGATACCCGCTACACGCCAGAGCCGGGTGCCCATTTCGTCGCTCTCGCACTCATACTTACCTGGCGTAGGGGTTACCGTGATCAAGAAGGCGGTTCCCCCAGGATGAGGCCCTTCCATTGCACTACGGTCGGGCTGACTCCTGCGAATGCCCCAAATGTGGGTATCTCGGGCGCGTAATTTTTGGTAGCGGGGACTGCGTTCGCGCTGTCCCTAATAATACACATTCAACTCCAATGGGGTGTATAGTGAGTAGGTAGAGAAAGTCATTCGTTATTTTATACAAACAACAGCGGTAGTGTACGTAAATAAATGATATTTTTGTTAACAATCGTTGAATAAGAATAACGTAGCGCAATAACCTGTAAACAAAAAAGAAACGGACTAAATTTTTCATAATATTAAATCGTGCAATACGTTATATTATTCAATGTTGATTGTTATTTACTTTTTTAACAGTCGATGAATTTCGTAGCGCAAAACTGACTAGGATCCTACCACGGATCTGGCGAATCCACTAATTTTCGAGTTTTTATCCATTTTGATTTATAAAACTGATAATGTATTGCTGATTGCTCTGTCAGTTAGAATAATGATGGTTCACTCAGGATGGTGACAGGTACTTCCAGCACTCGCCAACGGCCATACCACGTTGAATATACCGGTTCTCGTCCGATCACCGAAGTCAAGCAACGTCGGGCGTGGTTAGTACTTGGATGGGTGACCGCTTGGGAACACCACGTGCTGTTGGCATTTTTTTCATTTTGTACTTTTCACTATATTTAAAATTTCCTCTTGTTTATTTTTTGTTATTTCCAAAGGTCTTCTTTTCACTATATTTTTATTTTCTTATTGCTAATTTTTTGTTATTTCCAATAGTTTTCACCGTTTACTGTGACACACTTGTATTCACATTAGGCATACATTTATTTTTATTTATTTGGAATACTCGGTATGTTGTGTACAGCAAACAATACTGTAGTCTATTAACGAACTAGTGTTGACTTAATAACAACGGTAACATGAACGACCCGTCGTGTCGTCTCGTCAGCGGTCGCTCGAACGTCGATAATAATTTATTCGGTCTACATTTTTACAATGCAGTACTTAGAATCAATTAATTGATGCGTGTCAATATCTCTGTACTACTTATTATTAGTTGAACGTACGATATGGTATTATGGTGGGCCGGTCCCGGCGGTACTGCAATGCCGGGTCAACCCGTGACAGAGGTGGAGCAAGCTCCTAGCACTCCGTCGATTTCCAAAAATCAGTTTAACAAACTGGTCCCTCGATGAGGGACGTATCAGATGTTAAGCTGATAAGAACAGATACTACACTTTGATCTTAGCCAACAGGCCGAGAAGCGATACTTGACCGAGGATTTTCAAAATTCTCGGCCACTTTGCAACCACCCCCGTTGGTGTGAGTTTTTCACGGAATCGCGGGGCCTTCGGACACCGTCGGCGGCAAACCGGAGTAGAAAATACTGAAAAAAGGGCTTCCAACTGCGACAGGACGAGAGAATAACAACAACTGTTTCCGTACTATGTGTACGTGAGTGTGTTGTTGATCGACTTATTTCAACACTCTCGTCTGCGAACGCGTACGAGAACCGACTCGGGCCCCGAACAGTCCGGGTGCTAATGCCAGTTCTGTCCACGCTGTCCACGCCGGTTGTAGCGCTAGCGTCGCGAGACTAGGTCCACGTCAGAGGGTTCGTTCGTCGTCGGTCTCGTCGCTGGCTCCCGCTATCCGGCAGTCGCGTCACCGATAATAACGAGATAGTGTAAAAATCTGTAACACGTCGAATCGCCATTCTTTTTAACGACTGCTATCGTGTCCGTCGTGCACAGGTCGAATATGTTAACGGGAGAATCGCGTTTGTCGCGTCCGCCTCTCGGTCTGAACTATGCACTTTGCGAGAACTACCCAACTCTTCTCCTATTGGTCGAATCAAACAAAACAGGCCACGCCCACTTTTCTACCACGTAAAACGACATATTGTGTTTAATACCGTCAGTTTACCGATCGGGCTATATAATTCTATCTCGATCAAAGGAAATTGCCGCCGCCCAGAAATTCACTCTCTCTTAGTGTGTTGTTTCATTTTTTTTTTTATTCTAGAAATTCATTTCTTTGTTATTATCATTTTTATTTTCATTTTCATTTTCGTTTTCGTTTTCATTTTTATTTCATTCCATTTACTTTTTTACTACAATTTTACTGAAAATCATGATACACGGTGTCTCGTCGAACGTCGTCGTCCCCCTCCTCCTCGTCACACACGTGCAGTGCTAGTTCACGCCGTGTGGAGCGCTAGTAGCGCAGCGCGAGGTCCACGTCGCGTCGCCACGACGAGGCTGCAGCCCGGCTCAGGCTCACCTCGTTCCCGGCCGGCGGCGCAGTTTAGTAACAGTGGTGACACGCGCAATCGGCACTCTTGCCGACTGGTGTTCCAATAAGATACGTCCACTGTGACGGGTCCCGTTTGTCTAGATTGTTGTATATTTCGTAACATCGTGTTTTACGTGTGGACATTCGTGTCAGTTGGCTCTCGCCGGCTCTAACTGAGTCCAGTACTAGTGGGTCGCTCGGGTTTCGTCACGCGCTCCACTCTGGTTTCCCTTCAAAACGAATAAATCTTTCGCCTTTTACTAAAGATTTCCGTGGAGGGGAACACACGATGAGTCTATAAACAAATTTTTAATTAGCGCCCGATCCTTATGGGATTGGGCCACTCACTCGAGTACAATGTTGATTGATTATCACCTCACTGAGCACGAATATACTGTCGTGTAAAAACCTATGACACGCTTGTATTCAATTCAATTGAAGATTGATATTATAAGTTGTTTATTTCATTTATTTTTTTTTTTTTTACCACTCTGAACGTCCACCTCTCGACCAGTACCCTAAGGTAAAGGCTGAACGATCATCGATGACGTGCTCCCGTGCCGCTAGGGCCCGGGACCTCGTCTGCCTCACGCTCAGAGAGATGGACCGTAACTCTTCATCGTGGCTGGTATCCACTTCCGTAATGGAGTGTATAAATGAAGATCTTACTACAGAAATGATCCTGTGAAGTATGATCTTGACACGACGTCGGTCACGACCGACGGTCCAGCCGAATTCGATCGTACACAACCCTGTGAGAATCAATATATAAACACTATCGACAGACAATCTCGCGCCGGACTCGGACCTCAGTAAAGACGGTGTTCTGCAAGGAGCTCAGTCACAGTCTAAGCGAAATAAGTCGCAAACAGCACGCGACCGTTTGCCGATCGGTTTCTATAGCGTGGTTTCACCTCGTCTCCGCGCCGGCGCAGCCAGTGACCGACGACGTGTCCGAGCCAGCCACTGTTGGTCTGGACGACGTGGACGGTTTCGCTCGGTGTTTACACGTTGCCCAGAGGTTTTTCTTTTTGAAACCTCGGGATTCGTTTACCGTTAACCGTTTTCAAGACGACGACACGATTTTGGCGACATAAATTTACAATTACCGACACCGTTACAGCTGTAGTGTGGATCGGTTCTCGCACTGATACCCGCTACACGCCAGAGCCGGGTGCCCATTTCGTCGCTCTCGCACTCATACTTACCTGGCGTAGGGGTTACCGTGATCAAGAAGGCGGTTCCCCCAGGATGAGGCCCTTCCATTGCACTACGGTCGGGCTGACTCCTGCGAATGCCCCAAATGTGGGTATCTCGGGCGCGTAATTTTTGGTAGCGGGGACTGCGTTCGCGCTGTCCCTAATAATACACATTCAACTCCAATGGGGTGTATAGTGAGTAGGTAGAGAAAGTCATTCGTTATTTTATACAAACAACAGCGGTAGTGTACGTAAATAAATGATATTTTTGTTAACAATCGTTGAATAAGAATAACGTAGCGCAATAACCTGTAAACAAAAAAGAAACGGACTAAATTTTTCATAATATTAAATCGTGCAATACGTTATATTATTCAATGTTGATTGTTATTTACTTTTTTAACAGTCGATGAATTTCGTAGCGCAAAACTGACTAGGATCCTACCACGGATCTGGCGAATCCACTAATTTTCGAGTTTTTATCCATTTTGATTTATAAAACTGATAATGTATTGCTGATTGCTCTGTCAGTTAGAATAATGATGGTTCACTCAGGATGGTGACAGGTACTTCCAGCACTCGCCAACGGCCATACCACGTTGAATATACCGGTTCTCGTCCGATCACCGAAGTCAAGCAACGTCGGGCGTGGTTAGTACTTGGATGGGTGACCGCTTGGGAACACCACGTGCTGTTGGCATTTTTTTCATTTTGTACTTTTCACTATATTAAAAATTTCCTCTTGTTTATTTTTTGTTATTTCCAAAGGTCTTCTTTTCACTATATTTTTATTTTCTTATTGCTAATTTTTTGTTATTTCCAATAGTTTTCACCGTTTACTGTGACACACTTGTATTCACATTAGGCATACATTTATTTTTATTTATTTGGAATACTCGGTATGTTGTGTACAGCAAACAATACTGTAGTCTATTAACGAACTAGTGTTGACTTAATAACAACGGTAACATGAACGACCCGTCGTGTCGTCTCGTCAGCGGTCGCTCGAACGTCGATAATAATTTATTCGGTCTACATTTTTACAATGCAGTACTTAGAATCAATTAATTGATGCGTGTCAATATCTCTGTACTACTTATTATTAGTTGAACGTACGATATGGTATTATGGTGGGCCGGTCCCGGCGGTACTGCAATGCCGGGTCAACCCGTGACAGAGGTGGAGCAAGCTCCTAGCACTCCGTCGATTTCCAAAAATCAGTTTAACAAACTGGTCCCTCGATGAGGGACGTATCAGATGTTAAGCTGATAAGAACAGATACTACACTTTGATCTTAGCCAACAGGCCGAGAAGCGATACTTGACCGAGGATTTTCAAAATTCTCGGCCACTTTGCAACCACCCCCGTTGGTGTGAGTTTTTCACGGAATCGCGGGGCCTTCGGACACCGTCGGCGGCAAACCGGAGTAGAAAATACTGAAAAAAGGGCTTCCAACTGCGACAGGACGAGAGAATAACAACAACTGTTTCCGTACTATGTGTACGTGAGTGTGTTGTTGATCGACTTATTTCAACACTCTCGTCTGCGAACGCGTACGAGAACCGACTCGGGCCCCGAACAGTCCGGGTGCTAATGCCAGTTCTGTCCACGCTGTCCACGCCGGTTGTAGCGCTAGCGTCGCGAGACTAGGTCCACGTCAGAGGGTTCGTTCGTCGTCGGTCTCGTCGCTGGCTCCCGCTATCCGGCAGTCGCGTCACCGATAATAACGAGATAGTGTAAAAATCTGTAACACGTCGAATCGCCATTCTTTTTAACGACTGCTATCGTGTCCGTCGTGCACAGGTCGAATATGTTAACGGGAGAATCGCGTTTGTCGCGTCCGCCTCTCGGTCTGAACTATGCACTTTGCGAGAACTACCCAACTCTTCTCCTATTGGTCGAATCAAACAAAACAGGCCACGCCCACTTTTCTACCACGTAAAACGACATATTGTGTTTAATACCGTCAGTTTACCGATCGGGCTATATAATTCTATCTCGATCAAAGGAAATTGCCGCCGCCCAGAAATTCACTCTCTCTTAGTGTGTTGTTTCATTTTTTTTTTATTCTAGAAATTCATTTCTTTGTTATTATCATTTTTATTTTCATTTTCATTTTCGTTTTCGTTTTCATTTTTATTTCATTCCATTTACTTTTTTACTACAATTTTACTGAAAATCATGATACACGGTGTCTCGTCGAACGTCGTCGTCCCCCTCCTCCTCGTCACACACGTGCAGTGCTAGTTCACGCCGTGTGGAGCGCTAGTAGCGCAGCGCGAGGTCCACGTCGCGTCGCCACGACGAGGCTGCAGCCCGGCTCAGGCTCACCTCGTTCCCGGCCGGCGGCGCAGTTTAGTAACAGTGGTGACACGCGCAATCGGCACTCTTGCCGACTGGTGTTCCAATAAGATACGTCCACTGTGACGGGTCCCGTTTGTCTAGATTGTTGTATATTTCGTAACATCGTGTTTTACGTGTGGACATTCGTGTCAGTTGGCTCTCGCCGGCTCTAACTGAGTCCAGTACTAGTGGGTCGCTCGGGTTTCGTCACGCGCTCCACTCTGGTTTCCCTTCAAAACGAATAAATCTTTCGCCTTTTACTAAAGATTTCCGTGGAGGGGAACACACGATGAGTCTATAAACAAATTTTTAATTAGCGCCCGATCCTTATGGGATTGGGCCACTCACTCGAGTACAATGTTGATTGATTATCACCTCACTGAGCACGAATATACTGTCGTGTAAAAACCTATGACACGCTTGTATTCAATTCAATTGAAGATTGATATTATAAGTTGTTTATTTCATTTATTTTTTTTTTTTTACCACTCTGAACGTCCACCTCTCGACCAGTACCCTAAGGTAAAGGCTGAA
>NW_026542797.1:117500-120000 GCF_028750875.1 Macrosteles quadrilineatus | reverse complement strand
TCTTATTGCTAATTTTTTGTTATTTACAATAGTTTTCACCGTTTACTGTGACACACTTGTATTCACATTAGGCATACATTTATTTTTATTTATTTGGAATACTCGGTATGTTGTGTACAGCAAACAATACTGTAGTCTATTAACGAACTAGTGTTGACTTAATAACAACGGTAACATGAACGACCCGTCGTGTCGTCTCGTCAGCGGTCGCTCGAACGTCGATAATAATTTATTCGGTCTACATTTTTACAATGCAGTACTTAGAATCAATTAATTGATGCGTGTCAATATCTCTGTACTACTTATTATTAGTTGAACGTACGATATGGTATTATGGTGGGCCGGTCCCGGCGGTACTGCAATGCCGGGTCAACCCGTGACAGAGGTGGAGCAAGCTCCTAGCACTCCGTCGATTTCCAAAAATCAGTTTAACAAACTGGTCCCTCGATGAGGGACGTATCAGATGTTAAGCTGATAAGAACAGATACTACACTTTGATCTTAGCCAACAGGCCGAGAAGCGATACTTGACCGAGGATTTTCAAAATTCTCGGCCACTTTGCAACCACCCCCGTTGGTGTGAGTTTTTCACGGAATCGCGGGGCCTTCGGACACCGTCGGCGGCAAACCGGAGTAGAAAATACTGAAAAAAGGGCTTCCAACTGCGACAGGACGAGAGAATAACAACAACTGTTTCCGTACTATGTGTACGTGAGTGTGTTGTTGATCGACTTATTTCAACACTCTCGTCTGCGAACGCGTACGAGAACCGACTCGGGCCCCGAACAGTCCGGGTGCTAATGCCAGTTCTGTCCACGCTGTCCACGCCGGTTGTAGCGCTAGCGTCGCGAGACTAGGTCCACGTCAGAGGGTTCGTTCGTCGTCGGTCTCGTCGCTGGCTCCCGCTATCCGGCAGTCGCGTCACCGATAATAACGAGATAGTGTAAAAATCTGTAACACGTCGAATCGCCATTCTTTTTAACGACTGCTATCGTGTCCGTCGTGCACAGGTCGAATATGTTAACGGGAGAATCGCGTTTGTCGCGTCCGCCTCTCGGTCTGAACTATGCACTTTGCGAGAACTACCCAACTCTTCTCCTATTGGTCGAATCAAACAAAACAGGCCACGCCCACTTTTCTACCACGTAAAACGACATATTGTGTTTAATACCGTCAGTTTACCGATCGGGCTATATAATTCTATCTCGATCAAAGGAAATTGCCGCCGCCCAGAAATTCACTCTCTCTTAGTGTGTTGTTTCATTTTTTTTTTATTCTAGAAATTCATTTCTTTGTTATTATCATTTTTATTTTCATTTTCATTTTCGTTTTCGTTTTCATTTTTATTTCATTCCATTTACTTTTTTACTACAATTTTACTGAAAATCATGATACACGGTGTCTCGTCGAACGTCGTCGTCCCCCTCCTCCTCGTCACACACGTGCAGTGCTAGTTCACGCCGTGTGGAGCGCTAGTAGCGCAGCGCGAGGTCCACGTCGCGTCGCCACGACGAGGCTGCAGCCCGGCTCAGGCTCACCTCGTTCCCGGCCGGCGGCGCAGTTTAGTAACAGTGGTGACACGCGCAATCGGCACTCTTGCCGACTGGTGTTCCAATAAGATACGTCCACTGTGACGGGTCCCGTTTGTCTAGATTGTTGTATATTTCGTAACATCGTGTTTTACGTGTGGACATTCGTGTCAGTTGGCTCTCGCCGGCTCTAACTGAGTCCAGTACTAGTGGGTCGCTCGGGTTTCGTCACGCGCTCCACTCTGGTTTCCCTTCAAAACGAATAAATCTTTCGCCTTTTACTAAAGATTTCCGTGGAGGGGAACACACGATGAGTCTATAAACAAATTTTTAATTAGCGCCCGATCCTTATGGGATTGGGCCACTCACTCGAGTACAATGTTGATTGATTATCACCTCACTGAGCACGAATATACTGTCGTGTAAAAACCTATGACACGCTTGTATTCAATTCAATTGAAGATTGATATTATAAGTTGTTTATTTCATTTATTTTTTTTTTTTTACCACTCTGAACGTCCACCTCTCGACCAGTACCCTAAGGTAAAGGCTGAACGATCATCGATGACGTGCTCCCGTGCCGCTAGGGCCCGGGACCTCGTCTGCCTCACGCTCAGAGAGATGGACCGTAACTCTTCATCGTGGCTGGTATCCACTTCCGTAATGGAGTGTATAAATGAAGATCTTACTACAGAAATGATCCTGTGAAGTATGATCTTGACACGACGTCGGTCACGACCGACGGTCCAGCCGAATTCGATCGTACACAACCCTGTGAGAATCAATATATAAACACTATCGACAGACAATCTCGCGCCGGACTCGGACCTCAGTAAAGACGCTGTTCTGCAAGGAGCTCAGTCACAGTCTAAGCGAAATAAGTCGCAAACAGCACGCGACCGTTTGCCGATCGGTTTCTATAGCGTGGTTTCACCTCGTCTCCGCGCCGGCGCAGCCAGTGACCGACGACGT